>NC_077234.1:212117818-212367818 GCF_027887165.1 Monodelphis domestica
AACCGGTGGATGGAAATTGTTCTATTTTAGTTTATTTTGTTTGATCAGCTGTATAGTTACAGCTGGATTTTCATGGTACCCAGTTAGAATACTCATTAGTAAGGTTAGTTTAGCTGGCAGCAATATCTCTTCTATAATATTTTAAAGTTATGAGCAGACAACCCTGTTGCATGGGCAATAAACTATGGAAACTGAACATATGTGTATAGAATTTACTATTATAATCAAATAAAACTTACAACAAAGTTAATCTGATATATTTGATGATAAACATATTTTGTTATTCTGCTACATGATAACTAGGCTAAATGAAAAGGAATTTATACAAATTGCTGTAATTAGTATATTTTCCATCAGTGAGAACTGCTATTGTACCCACTGGATCTGGGATTGGAGTATTATGCCACTCCCCTTAACACTAAAATGTTCTTCTAATCTGGACCCAGGGATGTGGGTTGGACTGAATTCAGTGTTGAGGGATCTAGGTCTCTCATAAAAAGGAAAAGGCTTCCTGTTCTCATGTTTTTGGTTCACTTAGACCCCAATCCCGGTATGTTAGGAAATAGTTTACTTATATATTTCAGTATGGCACATTCTAGGGTTTCCCTAAAAAAGAAGAGAGTAGATACTTAATATACAAAATTAATCAATAATGGACAGCTATTTTCCCCCTTCAGATTAAAAGAAAGCTAAATATAGGATATTCACAAGCATATATTTTACAAAAAAAAAAACAAAACTCAAAACAGGATTTAGTTTCTTAGTTCATAGATTATTACAGTCTTCTGAGGGTGATACTTAACTTTAGCAGAGCAAAAAGTAGTCTGTCAGATTGATTATTAGAAAATTTTCATTTTACCATGGCTTTGCACTATCTGATTAGTTCTGTGTATATATTGGCTGAGTATAATAGACTTGGACTGATCCTCTTGTCAGTAGCCATCCTTTCCAATGCAGAGGCTTCCTCTATCACCCACCTACTCCATTCTTTGCACAGAATACCTCTCGACCTTTCTACCTCACAAAGTCATCTCTAAGCATGAATATGTCCATCTTGGAATAGATATTCATTCATCTAAAATCAGAAATACCAAATACAACAGTAGAAAAGCCAGCCAGGGAGACTTCCGGTCAAGATGGCAGCTTAGAAGCAGCAAAAGTTCAGATCTCTGAAAACCCTTCCTTACTGATCACAAACTGAATGCTCCTAGGGGATTGAAATTCAAACTTAACAACAGGACAGAGCCGGGGAAACCTCCTTCTGGACCCAAATCAAAAGGTATGCCCCACCAAAAGCCAGAATCCTAGAACACTCGGGTCTAAGGGGAAGGCAGAAAGAAAGTCCCAGGACACCTCCCCCCCCCCCAACCAGAGCGCTGAGCCCCCAGCAGCAGCGGGAACCTTATGGCTGGCAAAGGTGCTGTTCTGAAGGGTGCACCTTGAAAGCAACCTGGGCCAGGCTCGGGACATCCAACACTGAAGGCAGGGAAGCAGCTGGAGAGAGACTGGGGTCGGGGGAGAGCCTGTAGCTCCATGGCTGGGTCCTTCCATCTGAATCTCATTAGAGGTTTTTGCCTCGGGGCACATCCAGACCAACCCAGTTGAACCTAATCCCATCAGGAGCCCTCAGAGCTCAGGGAGGCCAGGACCCCTCCCCCCCTGGAGTGCAGGGTCTCCCAAAAGGACAGGATCCTCAGGGCGGGCAAAGGCACTGGGGTACCTTGTGGACAGTGCTGTGCCAGTCTCAGAGCATGGAAGTAAGGCAGCGGAGAAGCAGCTGGAGAGAACTGAGAGCAGTAACACCCGAAATGCTGGCAGGAAGGGGAAGGCAGACCCTGGGCTTCCCTGAGAAGACAGCACAGCTGCGGAGAACAGACAATTTGCCTGGGGCTAAAGCCTTGGATCATCAGAATCATACACTGAGACCCAGCCCTCCTCACTCAGATTTCTGACTGGAAAGGGGAGGAAAAACCATAGAGATGGCAAACAGTGCAGAGGTGCAACAGTCTCCAAACACCAAGAAAAGCAAGAAGAAGGGGGTGACTTTGGACACATTTTATGGAGCAAAAATGCAAAATACAGAGGAGATAGAAGAGGAAACACAAACACTCCAAAACCTTCCATAAGAAATGGAAATTCTGCACAAGCTCTTGAAGAATTTAAATTGGAAATTATGAAAAAGATGGAAGCCTTCTGGCAGGAAAAATGGGAAACAATGCAAAAGGAACTCATCAATCTGAGGGACCAAAATATGCAAATGCAGAAACAGCTCAAAGTCTCAAATAAAAAGGTCAGACCAAATTGTAAAGGAAAAAATAATAATCTTTCTCACACAAAGATACACATGGGAAGGAGAGGGGAAGCATTCTCCTATAAGGAGAGGAAGACAGTTTTTACTTAAACCTTACTCTCAGTGAAATCAACTCTGAGAGGAAAGAGCATCTAGATCCATTGGGATCTTGAATTTTATCTTATCCAACAGGGTAAGGGAGAAGGGAAAACCAAGGAGGATAAAGGGGGAGGGAACACAAAAAGGGAGGGAAGGAGAGGGGGGAGGGGAAGGGAACAAAAAGGGAGGAGCTAGAAAGGGAAACATATCAAGGAAGGGGACTAGGGGGACTGATTCAAAGTAAATCACTGGCTTTAAAGGTTATAACTAAAGAAGAAAGGTCAGAATTAGGGGAGAATATCAAAATGCCAGGGAATCCACAAGTGACAATCATAACTTTGAACGTGAATGGGATGAACTCACCCATAAAACGTAGACAAAGAGCAGAATGGATTATAATCCAAAACCCTACCATATATTGTCTTCAAGAAGCACACATGAGGCGGGTTGATACTAACAAGGTCAGAATTAAAGGATGGAGTCTATCTCCCAAGACAAACACAGGAACTATATGAACACAACTACAAAACACTCTCCACACAATTAGAACTAGACTTGAGCAATTGGAAAAACATTAACTGCTCATGGGTAGGATGAGCCAATACAATAAAAATGAACATCCTACCCAAACTCATCTATCTATTTAGTACCATACCCATTGAATTTCTAAAAAATTTTTTTACTGAATTAGAAAAAAAAACATAACAAAGTTCATTTGGAAGGACAAAGGATCAAGGATATCCAGGGAAATAATGAAAAAAAAATACAAAGGAAGGGGGCCTTGCAGTCCCAGATCTCAAACTATACTATAAAGCAGTGATCATCAAAACAATTTGGTACTGGCTAAGAGACAGAAAGGAGGATCAGTGGAATAGACTTGGGGTAAATGACCTCAGCAAGACAGTCTGTGACAAACCCAAAGACTCCAGCTTTTGGGACAAAAATCCACTATTTGACAAAAACTGCTGGGAAAATTGGAAGGCAGCGTGGGAGAGATTAGATTTGGATCAACACCTCACACTCTACACCAAGATAAACTCAGAATGGGTGAATGACCTGAATATAAAGAAGGAAACTATAAGTAAATCAGGTGAACACAGAATAATATACATGTCAGACCTTTGGGAAGGGAAAGATTTTAAAACCAAGCAAGACATAGAAAGAGTCACAAAATGTAAAATAAAAGTTTTTGATTACATCAAATTAAAAAGGTTTTGTACAAAAAAACCCAATGTAACCAAAATGAGAAGTGAAGCAACAAATTGGGAAACAATCTTCATGACAAAAACCTCTGACAAAGGTCTAATTAATCAAATTTATAAAGAGCTAAAGCAATTGTACAAAAAATCAAGCCATTCTTCAATTGATAAATGGGCAAGGGACATGAACAGGTAGTTTTCAGTTAAAGAAATCAAAACTATTAATAAGCACATGAAAAAGTGTTCTAAATCTCTTATAATCAGAGAGATGCAAATCAAAACAACTCTGAGGTATCACCTCACACCTAGCAGATTGGCTAACATGACAGCAAAGGAAAGTAATGAATGTTGGAGGGGATGTGGCAAAGTGGGGACATTAATTCATTGCTGGTGGAGTTGTGAATTGAGCTGGAGGGCAATTTGGAACTATGCACAAAGGGCAATAAAAGACTGTCTGCCCTTTGATCCAGCCATAGCACTGCTGGGTTTGTACCCCAAAGAGATAATAAGAAAAAGGATTTGTACAAGAATATTCATAGCTGGGCTCTTTGTGGTGGCCAAAAATTGGAAAATGAGGGCATGCCCTTCAATTGGTGAATGGCTGAACAAATTGTGGTATGTGTTGGTGATGGAATACTATTGTGCTCAAAGGAATAATGAAGTAGAGGAATTCCATGGAGACTGGAACAACCTCCAGGAATTGATGCAGAGTGAAAGGAGCAGAACCAGGAAAACATTGTACACAGAGACTGATACACTGTGGTTCCATTGAACGTAAAGGACTTCTCCATTAGTGGCAATGCAATGTCCCTGAACAATCTGCTGGGATCTAGGAGAAAAAACACTATCCACAAGCAGAGGACAAACTGTGGGAGTAAAAACGAGGAAAAGCAATTGCATGACTACAGGGGTTGATGGGATATGATTGAGGAGAGACTCTAAATGAACACCCTAATGCAAATACCAACAACATGGAAATGGGTTCGAATCAAGGACACATCTGATACCCAGTGGAATCACGCCTCAGCTATGGGGGGGGTGGTGGTAGGGGGGAGGAAAAGAAAATGATCTTTTTTTCCCCAATGAATAACGTTTGAAAATGACCAAATAAAATAATGTTTAAAAGGAAAAAGAAAAAAAAAGAAGAAAAGCCAGCCAGGCACAAATTTGCCTCATTGAAACCTTTTGTGCTAGCTGCCATGAGTGAGGCTTCTATGAATTTGCACTGGAGAAAGAACACCTCTTTCTCAAATCTCACTGGAAATCTTGAAGTTGCATGGTGCCACAGGGTGGGGTGGTATAAGAGAAAGATACACAACACCTGCCCTCCTGCCTCTGTTATGGGGTTGGGGAAGGAAGACCAAAGGGCCAGTCTGAGCATACCAAAATCATGTCCAAATGCCAAATCCTTTCAGTACTCACATGACTGTAAGCATGAATGAAGTCCCTCATTCCTGAACCATTGAAATAATCATTCATATATGTAACTAGAAGTTTCCAAGGGAGCTCCAATTACATGTTTTATGAGATGGCCTATGCAAGCCATTTCAAACTCTACTGTATTCAGACATAATAAAAGTCAAATATTTAGATTTTCTTTTCACATTCAAATATTTATTTCACATTATTTTATATTTATATTATATTTTCCATCATTGTATCAGTATCTGTTCTTTCCTCTGATAACATTATTTAACAACTAGTGCATATTTAAAAAATAATCCTCATCAATATACATTTATAAAGAGAAAAGTACTAAATCTTATTTCCCAAAAAAGAGGGTCTCCATGCCCCTTATTTGCTGCTCATTCAATCTTGTACTATTTATTATTCCTACCTCAAAAAGTTAAGTCTGTTGAAACTCTATGCTTATTTTTGAACTTACACTGGATGGCCTAAATGCTCTAGATTTTATGTAGCAGAATTTTGTTGACATAGGATATGGACTGCATCCCTGGAAAAAGCAGTGGGGTTGGTGACAGCATGATGGAGGCAGAGAGGAGAGACTTGGATGAAGAAACATAACAACAATATTAGAAGGATGTTCAACTGTGAAAGACTTAGCTATTCTTTCTTTTTTTTTAATCCTTACCATCCACCTTATAATCAATACTGGGTATTGGTTCTAAGACAGAAGAGTGTTAAGAGCTAAGCAAAACTAAGTTAAGTGACTTACCCAGGGTCACACAACTGGGAAGTATCTGAGGTCAAATTTGAACCTAGGACCTCCGGTCTCTAGGCCTGGCTCTCCATCTACAGAACTACTGAGCTGCCTCCAGACAACTATTCTTATCAAGACAATGATCCAAGACAATTCTATGATGAAAAATACTATTGACTTTCAGAGAGGGAACTGATGAACTCTGGGTAAAGATTGAAGCATACTTTTAAAACTTTCCCTTTTTCTTTTTTGGTGTGTGTATTTTTATAACATGGCTAATGTGGAAATATATTTTATATAATTTCAAATGTATAATCAATATCATGTTGCAAGCTTGCCTTCTCAAGGGGGGACAGGGAAAGGAGGGATAGAATTCAGAACTAAAACATTTAAAATATAAATATTATTTTTACATATAACCAGGGAATATGTAGTACTAAATATATAACAGGTAATAATAATTTGTATGAATAATTAACATCTTATATATGTTAATAATGATTTATATATGTCTAGTGAATATTTACAGTAAATATATAATCTAATAATGTATTATTTATATTATGTTGATATCATATATGATATATGCTTTATATTATTATAAATTATATATGATTATATATATCATAACTTGTACATAATTTAATAATTAAAAGTGTCACAAGAGAGGAGATAGAACATAGGAGCATGGGATCAAACATGCCACAAATTTTGGAGTTTATGGCTAAGAGACAGGGACAAAGAAAGAGGAGGTCTACTTATATTTGCCTAGTTTTCATGAGACTTATCCTGCTTTACTTCAAGCTTCAGACATACAAATAAGTGTTAATTTTGGTGAACATGGCAATATGGCAAATTGGCTAAATAGATGGCCATGGATTCAGGAAGACTTGGGTTCAAATATGACCTCTGACACTTGATAGGATTGTGATCCAAGGAAAGTCACTTAACATTTCAATGCCCCCAAACAATTTTCTAAAACAATAAATTGCAGAACCATCTATCTATGGTAGAGTTTCTTGCACTAGTGAAATCATATATCCAGAATAAAAGAATAAAGCTGTCATTTTTGAAAGGCAATGCCAGGGGAACTAGGTGGCATAATGGATAGAGCACCAGACATGGAGTCAGGAGGACTTGTGCTTAAATCTGGCCTCAGACACTTCCTATCTATGAGACCCTGGGCAAGTAACTACACCCTGTTTGCATAGAACTTGCTCTTCTCTCTTAGAGTTGTTAATAAGACAAAAATGATTAAAAAACAAGAAGGCAATGTAGATTGTTGTAGCACCCTCTGGTGAGTAATTTGAAATCTGAGTTTTAGTCCTATTTTTTTTTTTTTGTAGATAAGTAATCTTGAGCTAGTAACAAAGCCTCTCTTTACTTTATCTGTTCTGTATATGTAATGGGAATGGTAAAAATCATTGCCTTGAAGGAAGGGAAATTCAAGTTTTTAAAAAAGGTAGATGTGTATATTTATTAACAATTATCAAATAAATAATTATCAAAATGAACAAATATCCTATTATAATCTAAAAGTAATTTTAGTTATAATTATTGCTAGATCTTAAAATAATGGTAAGGAAATATGACAGTTCTGAGATTTGGTATCTTATTCAGATGAATTGAGAAATAAACTCCTAGACAATTTGAAATAGAAAGACTTACTACATTTGTTTATTCGTTTATCTTTTATTATATCATTAGAGCCATACTTTTTGCCTAATAACTTATTTAGAAAGATGTTTCTTTAATCATGGAAAATGTTTTTGCTATTTCTTTAGAAAACAATCCCTCCCCCCTCCAAAGTGGAAAGTCTTTTAATAAGCCTTACAATTTTAATTTCTTGAATGTCTGTCTTTCTTTGCTTTTGGTATCCGTGACTAAGTACTAGATTTTACAAGTAAATGACCATCAAAAGGATATGAATAAGCAGTTTTCAGATGAATAAATCAAAACTATCAATAATCATATAAAATGTTCTAGATGTCTCTTAATCAGAGAAATGGAAATTAAAACAACTTTGAGGTACCCTCTCACACTTATCAGAAGGTCAATGTGACAGTAATGGAAAATGATAAATGTTGGAGAGGATATGTCAAATGGTGCATATCTGAATATTTATTCTGAAAATACTGAGTCAATTAAAGCTTGCAGTGGCCATACCACTACTGTAAGCATCTTAGTAGAGTTGATTATTTTTGGCTACCTGTTCTTAAATCATTTTGATGCTTTCTTTCTCATGTTGTTTCTGATTGGGTCATCATGACTGTCCCCAGACTTTACTTTCTCCATTCTCCTATTTTATCTGGCTCTCTGTAAAGCTGAATTGAGAAACTCAGGGACTTATTTTATGACTTTTGTTCAAAAAGTTTTGGAAATTTTAGAATACTGGTGAATGATCTTAATAGTAATCAAAAGAAGTCATGTGTCTGAAGATATGAATCCCTTGGCAAGGGTGGTAGAAACTGGGTAATAAGGAAGATAATTGTGTTGGTGGTGAGAATGAAGGGGGAAGAGATAGTGAAACCAACCAATCAATATCCTTTTTATTTTTATTTATTTTCAGACTTGTCTCTTTATCTTATCCACATACTCATTATGGAAGTACACTGTCCACATGTGGGCCTGTTCCTGATGCAAATTGGCATGGAAGTTTTGACATGCTCCATTTCCAAATTGGGCAGGTTTATGCAACCAAGATTAGAAGGGAAACAACAAAATGGAGAAAAAGTATTTATAAGAAATTTCTCTGATAAAGGTCTGATTTCTGAAATATATGCAAAATTTGGTCATATTTATAAGAATTCAAGTCATTCCCCAATTGACAAATGGTGAAAGGATATGAATAAGCAATTTTCAGATGAATAATCAAATCAAAAAATTAATAAGAAAGAGGTAAAAGAAGTGAATGAAATCTTAGAAAAATTAGAATTAATAGACATATGGAGAAAAATAAGTAGGGATAAAAAGGAATACACCTTCTTCTCAGCACCACATGGCACATTCACAAAGATTGACCATACATTAGGTCACAGAAACATGGCACACAAATGCAGAAAAGCAGAAATAATAAATGCAGCCTTCTCAGATCACAAGGCAATAAAAATAATGATCAGTAATGGTACATGGAAAACAAAATCAAAAACTAACTGGAAATTAAACAATATGATACTCCAAAATCGTTTAGTTAGAGAAGAAATCATAGAAACAATTAATAATTTCATCAAGGAAAATGACAATGGCGAGATATCCTTTCAAACCTTTTGGGATGCAGCCAAATCAGTAATCAGAGGTAAATTCATATCCCTGAGTGCATATATTAACAAACAAGGGAGAGCAGAGATCAATCAATTGGAAATGCAAATAAAAAAACTCAAAAGAGATCAAATTAAACCCCCCCAGCAGAAAACCAAACTAGAAATCCTAAAAATTAAGGGAGAAATTAATAAAATCAAAAGTGATAGCACTATTGATTTAATAAATAAGACAAGAAGCTGGTACTTTGAGAAAACAAACAAAATAGACAAAGTACTGGTCAATCTAATTAAAAAAAGGAAAGAAGAAAAGCAAATTGACAGCATCAAAGATGAAAAGGGGGACATCACCTCTGATGAAGAGGAAATTAAGGCAATCATTAAAAATTACTTTGCCCAATTATATGGCAATAAACACACCAATTTAGGTGATATGGATGAATATATACAAAAATACAAACTGCCTAGACTAACAGAAGAAGAAATAGAATTCTTAAATAATCCCATATCAGAAAATGAAATCCAACAAGCCATCAAAGAACTTCCTAAGAAAAAATCCCCAGGGCCTTATGGATTCACCAGTGAATTCTATCAAACATTCAGAGAACAGTTAATCCCAATACTATACAAACTATTTGACATAATAAGCAAAGAGGGAGTTCTACCAAACTCCTTTTATGACACAAACATGGTACTGATTCCAAAACCAGGCAGGTCAAAAACAGAGAAAGAAAACTATAGACCAATCTCCCTAATGAATATAGATGCAAAAATCTTAAATAGGATACTAGCAAAAAGACTCCAGCAAGTGATCAGAAGGATCATCTACCATGATCAAGTAGGATTTATACCAGGGATGCAGGGCTGGTTCAATATTTGGAAAACCATCCACATAATTGACCACATCAACAAGCAAACCAACAAGAATAACATGATTATCTCAATAGACACAGAAAAAGCCTTTGATAAAATACAACACCCATTCCTATTAAAAACACTAGAAAGCATAGGAATAGAAGGGTCATTCCTAAAAATAATAAACAGTATATATCTAAATCCATCAGCTAATATCATCTGCAATGGGGATAAACTAGATGCATTCCCAATAAGATCAGGAGTGAAACAAGGATGCCCATTATCACCTCTATTATTTAACATTGTTCTAGAAACACTAGCAGTAGCAATCAGAGAAGAAAAAGAAATTGAAGGCATCAAAATAGGCAAGGAGGAGACCAAGTTATCACTCTTTGCAGATGACATGATGGTCTACTTAAAGAATCCTAGAGATTCAATCAAAAAGTTAATTGAAATAATCAACAACTTTAGCAAAGTTGCAGGATACAAAATAAACCCACATAAGTCATCATCATTTCTATATATCTCCAACACAGCTCAGCAGCAAAAACTAGAAAGAGAAATCCCATTCAAAATCACCTTAGACAAAATAAAATACCTAGGAATCTATCTCCCGAGACAAACACAAGAACTATATGAACCCACCTATATAACACTCTACACACAACTAAAACTAGACTTGAGCAATTGGAAAAACATTAAGTGCTCATGGATAGGATGCACCAATATAATAAAAATGACCATCCTACCCAAACTTATTTATCTATTTAGTGCCATACCCATTGAACTCCCAAAAAATTTCTTTACTGATTTAGAAAAAACCATAACAAAGTTCATTTGGAATAACAAAAGATCAAGGATATCCAGGGAAATAATAAAAAAAAACACAAATGAGGGGGGCCTTGCAGTCCCAGACCTCAAACTATATTTCAAAGCATCAGTCATCAAAACAATTTGGTACTGGCTAAGAGACAGAAAGGAGGAGCAGTGGAATAGACTGGGGGCAAGCGACCTCAGCAAGACAGTATAAGATAAACCCAAAGATCCCAGCTTTTGGGACAAAAATCCAGTATTTGATAAAAACTGCTGGGAAAATTGGAAGACAGTGTGGGAGAGATTAGGAATTGATCAACACCTCACACCCTACACCAAGATAAATTCAAAATGGGTGAATGACTTAAATATAAAGAAGGAAACCATAAGTAAATTGGGTAAACACAGAATAGTATATATGTCAGACCTTTGGGAGGGGAAAGACTTTAAAACCAAGCAAGACATAGAAAGAATCACAAAATATAAAATAAATAATTTTGACTACATCAAATTAAAAAGCTTTAGTACAAACAAAACCAATGTAACTAAAATCAGAAGGGAAACAACAAATTGGGAAAAAATCTTCATAGAAACCTCTGACAAAGGTTTAATTACTCAAATTTAGAAGGAGCTAAATCAATTGTACAAAAAACCAAGCCATTCTCCAATTCATAAATGGGAAAGGGACATGGATAGGCAGTTCTCAGATAAAGAAATCAAAACTATTAATAAGCACATGAAAAAGTGTTCTAAATCTCTTATAATCAGAAAGATGCAAATCAAAACAACTCTGAGGTATCACCTCACACCTAGCAGATTGGCTAACATGATAGCAAAGGGAAGTAATGATTGCTGGAGGGTATGTGGCAAAGTAGGGACATTAATTGATTGCTGGTGGAATTGTGAACTGATCCAACCATTCTGGAGGGCAATTTGGAACTATGCCCAAAGGGCGATAAAAGAATGTCTACCCTTTGACCCAGCCATAGCACTGCTGGGTCTGTACCCCAAAGAGATAATGGACAAAAAGACTTGTACAAGAATATTCATAGCTGGGCTCTTTGTGGTGGCCAAAAATTGGAAAATGAGGGGATGCCCATCAATTGGGGAATGGCTGAACAAATTGTGGTATATGTTGGTGATGGAATACTATTGTGCTAAAAGGAATTATAAAGTGGAGGAATTCCATGGAGACTGGAACGACCTCCAGGAAGTGATGCAGAGCGAGAGGAGCAGAACCAGGAAAACATTGTACACAGAGACTAATACACTGTGGTATAATCGAACGTAATGGACTTCTCCATTAGTGGCGGTGTAATGTCCCTGAACAATCTGCAGGGATCTAGGAGAAAAAACAATATTCATTCAGACAAAATATGGGAGTAGAAACACTGAGGAAAAGCAACTGCCTGACTACAGCAGTTGAGGGGACCTGACAGAGGAGACTCTAAACGAACACTCTAATTCAAATACTAACAACATGGCAATGGGTTCGATTCAAGAACACATGTGACACCCAGTGGAATCACGCGTCGGCTATGGGGGGTGGTGGAGGGAGGAAAAGAAAATGATCTTTGTCTTTAATGAATAATGCTTGGAAATGATCAAATAAAATATTATAAAATTAAAAAAAATAGAGAAAAAGAATCTACTTGTACAAAAATATTTATAGCTGTTCTTTTTGTGGTGGCAAAGAACTGGAAATTAAAGGGATGTCCATCAACTGGGGAATAGCTGAACAAATTGTGGTATATAGTAGTATTCTCTTGGTTACCGAGGATAATGACTGTCTTTGTGCATTTTCATCTATGGTGTATAGATGAGTGTGCACAAAGACAGTTGTGCGTGAAGGAGATTTAAGTGGAAAAGTTGATGCACAGAGACAGTCCCATTCTCTTGGCACTGGAAGCCTGGGTCCAATGGCACAAAAAATCGTTACACCTGGAGACTTCCTCAGCTGCATTGGATGGCTGTGTTGTCCTTTGTGCTCCAAAACGCCCTAAGCACTCCACAGTGCTTTGCTGCATCACCATCTCAGCCGTTGAAACTTCTTATTGGTTTCTTCCGTCTGTTTAGCCGAAGCAGTCTTCACATGCTGTGTGAGCAAAGCCTTGGTTCACCAGGGGTCTATGACCCGATGGAATACCATTAATGGAATACCATTGTTATAAGGAATGATGAACAGATGGATTTCTAAGAACTAAAAAAGACCTACATGAACTAAGATAGAATGAAATAAGCAGAACCAGGAGAACATTTTACAGAGTAACTAATACATTGTGGGACACTCAATGGTGATGGAATTCTATTGTGCTAAAAGAAATGTTGAATAAAATTATTTCAGAAAGAGCTGGAAAGAACTTTATGAACTGATGCAGAGTGAAATAAGCAGAACCAAGAGAACATTGTATATAGTAACAGCAATATTGTGGAATGATCAACTGTGACAGACTTAGTTACTATCAGCAATACAATGATCCATGACAATTCTGAGGGACTTAAGACAAAGAATGTTATCCACCTCCAGAAAAAGAATTGCTGGAGTTGGAATGTAAATGATAGAAAACATAAAAATTTTCACTTGTTTATTTGGGCATATGACTTGGGGTTTTGGTTTTATAAGATTATTCACTTACAAAAATGAACAATGTGGAAATATGTTTTGCATGATAGTACATGTATGGCCCAGATTGAATTGCCTGCAAGCTGGTACTGGGAGGGGGAAGGAAGGGAGGGAAGAAAATAAGTTCAATCATATAACTTAGAAAAACTTATGTAGAAATTTATTACATGTAATTGGTAAAAGAAAAAATTGGGCACGTTTGTTCCTCTTCCCCACCACACCCTTTAGAAACTTTCCAAGTGAATGCAGAACTTAGCCAATCTGGCTTTGTCCACAGTAGGTTGGAATCTCCAACCTTAGTGTATCCACTAGCTTCAGACTCTCTAGTAGCATAAATTACTGGTGTGTGCTATCCATCACATCCAGTCAACAAGAATTTATGCCTCCTATGTGACAAGCAGTAAGCCAAGGCTGGGGATACAAAGATAAAACGAAGAAAAAACCAGTAGAAATAGGATAATTTTCTAACTATTTACAGTGTCAAAGGAATAAATGTCAAGATTATTCACTGCAGAATTGAAAATCGCATAACTTTCCTCCCCCCAAAAGAAATTATGTAAAATTTCCCCTGTGTAAGTAGCACCAAATATGCCTTTCAAATAACATTGTTTGTTCCAGACAGATTCTACTTGGGGATGGGGAAGAGAGGACAGAGAATCAGATAATAGCAATAGTTGTTCTGCTCTAAGAAGTGCTATCTGAAAGGAGTTTGGGAAGTTGAGAGAGGGAAAAAAATTCCTTCTAGATATGATGGATACTACGTCCATGTACTTGGATTGGGTTGATGGAAAATTGTTTATAAGAAAGAATAATTAGGCTAATTTAGATAGGTTTTAAGATGTGTTAGAGGAAATAATGGAAAACTAGTCTTGAAAGACAATCTGGAGTCTGATTTTAAAGTTCTTTAAATACTAAATAGAAGAAGTTGGGTTCTTACCTAAATGAAAAAAAATGTCATTAAAGCTCCTTCAGGAAGGGAATGACATAGTTAAAGTTGTGCTTAAGCAATATGAACAAAGCAGCTAAATGGATGGGAGATTGGAAATGTAAGGAAGAAGGAATTACCAATGCAAGGCTATCTTGACAGTGATGAGAAGTGATGCAAGTCTGGAACAGTTAGGGTGATATGTAAATACACAGGAGGAGATAAATGCAATACATTTTGAGACAGTGGTATTGGTAACTGGCTATGGAAGGAAAGAGTATTCAAGAATGATGCCTAGACTAACAAATCTGGTTAATTAGAAGAAAGAAGGTACTCTCTATGGAAAGAGATAAGTAAGGAGGAAGGGTGAACTTAGAGGTAAAGAACATGAGTTTTGTTTGTACCCATTGAATTTGAGATGCCTATGGTACCTTTATGGTGGAGATGTCAAATAAGTAGCTTAGAATTTAGTTTGGAGGTATGCATTTAGTATAGGGATGAGGCCTAGATATGTAGATTTGTGAATAATTTGCATAGAGATGATAATTTAATCTATGGGAGCTGGTGAGATCACCAAGAAAGTTCAGATCTTGTCTCTAATGCATTGTAACTTTGGGAAGAAAATAACTTAATCTCTGGGAGGCAGATGTTATTATCATCTCCATTTTACAGATAAGGAAACTGAGGCAAATAGTGTTTTTTTTTTTTGTCCAGAGTCACACAGCTAGTACATGTCTGAGAACAGATTTGAACACAGGTCTTCTAGACTTAAAAGCCAGCATTTTATTCATTGTGCCACTAGTGTTAGCTGACTCTCAGTAAATATGAGTTATAGACAAAGTGTTTAAATAGAGTTTCCCATAATGAAGGTTCCCTATAATATGGAAATCATAACTTGAGAACAAATTCATTTTTGTAATGGGCATCTGATACATACATAGACACTATCAGCTTGTTTGGATGCTATTCACATACAGAACTTACACCAAAGCAACCCTGGTCCAACTGTGGTATGTCAGGAATGTTTGATAGACAGGTAAAGTTACTCAGGAGGGGGAGAGGATGAGCTTCCTTGACACACATAGAGACTATCAGCTTGTTTGGATGATTTGTTCTTTCCATGTGAAGGATACTAGGGAAATTTCTTCTCTTCTGGAACAATCATCTTGATGTCTAAGGGGAGTGAATATCTTGGATAGGCTGCGGAGCATATGTAGACATTCTGTTACTGACTCTGGTGGATTCACCATGTATTGGAGAGGAGGCTCTTTGACCATGGAAGAATTAAAAAAGCCAATTTCAGCTACTGCCTAATGTGCTCTTTGCCCCTCTTAGTTTCATTCAGCAATTTCTATAGTTGTAATATCTGAGGAATGGCTATGTAGCCATGTGCTAAGGGGGAAGATCTTGAGACCTTCTTCCTCTCTAAGACCCTATTGCCTCAGGTGGAAGGAATGAAACTCCTAAAACTTTGTGTGATCAAGGCATATAGAGGGAGCATGTGCACCTTAGCATCACATTTTGGGTTTTGCTGGCAATTAAGTATCAATACCCTGAGGAGTAAGCAGGGACTTTCTGGACCCAGACCAGGAGGATTTGATAAAAGGACTCATGCTAGAGATGGCACTTTGGGATGTATGCCTAAGTTCTATGTTTATGACCCCAGAGACCAAGATGATACAGGCAAAGCTCTGTCTTCCCCTTCTAAGGTGTTTTGGATATAGTGGGGGAACATTTCTTCTTGCTATATCTTTGAAGTAAATATCTCTTTGTAAAATTAAATCAATGTTAAATGGTTAGCTGGGGGGCTAGTGAGTGGTTATCTTAGCAATAAGAGGAACACAGTTAGTAAGGAGACTAGTCTTGGCATTAGAGAAAAAATTCCCTAACTTCATGGTTTACCCAATGGTACTCTGAAGGGCAAATGTAGTAGTGTTACGCTGAGAGAAGAAAATAGCACATAAGAATTTCACATATATACATATAATGTATGTATTATAAATTATAAGTTTAATATTTTTGACAGATAGTATTAGCAGTCTTTTATTCATGGAGAAAATTAGGCAATGCATTGAGGGTAAGCTTGCAACTCAAAGTAATAAAGAAAGTAAGTTCAAATTAGATTTTAGGGTCTCTTCTTCCTGTTAGAGTAGTATTTTATATAGGGGACTCTGCAGTTACTTTGATCTTAGGACTTAATACAGGATGGATATGATCTGCAATGAATTTAATATATTAATTACAAAGTGTTCTCTGAGAAGAAAAGAGCCTCCATGGTCACTTTGTGATTTTCCATCATTTACTTTAAAAGGAGATTGAATCACTTAGGGACACATTTTGGTTAGTCATTTGTTTCAAAGTTTCTCATTTAAGACTGGAAAAGTAGTCTCTAATTTTGGTGTTCTAGGTCTAATGACAGTATTGTCCTTAAGAAACTATTCTAACTCCAGAAGAGTTTCAACTGTGGTTAAATGATCTATGACCATTAAGGTATTTTCACAGGGAAAACTGATGCTTTGAAGATAACCATTGTACTTAGAAAAATATTAGGACATTGGAAGTTTGGATTGTCTCCTAAAGGACACGTCCTACCTATCTTCCCATAGTCAAAATGTCAGTAAATAGAATCAGTCACATTTTATTTTATTGGGATAAAAAGCTCTGTACTTTGAATAATTCTACTGAATATACAGAAAGATCACAAATAATCATTAAATTGTTTTAATAAAGAGATCACCATTAGTGGTCTGGTCCTGTTTTCATTTATAGTTTTTACCAAGAATGCAATAATTTCTGAGCTTTCCTGATTTTTTTTCCCATTGAAAGGGACGAGAATTCACCCAAGAAGACTACCTCCATCAGGGCACTGGCATCAAGCATTGTTTTCTTGCTAAAATGCTTTTATGCTATTTTTTGGACAGTTTTTGGTTGATCAGTGAATGTAAAATTAGATTATGCTAGATGATCCCCTCAACAAGATATGGATTTTTCAGTAGTGGGAGTTTAAAACTCTATGGCCAGCTTATTTACACCATATTATCTCAGGCAGGCATTCCTGGAGCAAACTTATCGAGTATTATTTATTCCAAACACTGGCTGTAGTTGTCAGCATTCCAGCATTTGCTCAGTTGGGTAGCCAAGAGGGAGCTGTCTGGCTCCATGTGGTCCTGTATATCTTTCAGCAGACCCAGTGATCCAAATACAGTATCTAGCCCAGTAGAAGATGACATGGTTTTGGAACTGTCCCTAGTAGAGTGGCAACCATTAAATAATTTCTACTATATAATTTTTTTGGGTAAAAATATTTTAGGCTACTTAAAAAAATCATCCTCCCACAATGTCAGTTTTATACAGTGTACTATTCTGAGAGTTCCAGAAGGAAAAAAAAAAGTTTGAGGTCTATATTTACCAAGTTCTAAGAAGTACTGGGAAGTAATATTTTTTCAGTGATATTGAATTAGGACACCATATTTGAAAGAACAGGGAATAAAGAGAAATTATGAGAAAAAGTAATTAATGATGTGTTACAGAGCTCACTAAATAAATGGAATGTTTCAGAATTGATGTTCCACTGTGACATGGCACTTCCCCATTACCACCATTACTTGGTTAATAAATAATGGCCTCCAAAATTATATTAATTTTAATAAAATAATACTTTCTATTAATTGTTTTTTCAAGGACGTTGCCTAAATTAGGGAAGTTAGGAAGAGGAATAGACTTCATGGGGGAAAAACAATGAATTCTGTTTTGGATTGGCTAAGTTCAAGATATCCAAAAGATATCCAAATGGAGATGTGCAGGAGATGGTGAAATGGAATTAGAGTTCAAGAAAGAGGAAGGCAGATTCAAGAATTATCTGTATGATAAGGTTATATAATTTTGAGTTGGAAGAGATTTTAGTGGCTATTTAGTCCAATCCCTATAAGAAAAAACCTCCCAGTGTAATACATACAATAAGTGGTCATCT
Source organism: Monodelphis domestica (assembly GCF_027887165.1). Classification (NCBI taxonomy): domain Eukaryota; kingdom Metazoa; phylum Chordata; class Mammalia; order Didelphimorphia; family Didelphidae; genus Monodelphis; species Monodelphis domestica. The sequence continues at coordinate 212,136,011 of NC_077234.1, forward strand.
AGCCTCTATTTGAAGACCTCCAATGATGGAGAATCCACCCCCTTTGAAGGTAACCTATTCCACTTTTGGACATCTATAATTGGAAGAGGGGTTTCCTAAAATTTTCTCTATGCAATCTTTATCCAATTCTTCTAGTTCCATCCTTCAGGACAAAGCAGAACAAGTTTGATTTCTCTTCCACATGATACTTCTTCATATACCAGAAGAGCACAAAGATGAGTGTGCACAAAGATACTTGTGCGTGAAGGAGATTTAAGTGGAAAAGCCGATGCACAGAGACAGTCCCACTCTCTCGGCGTTGGAAGCCTGGGTCCAGTGGCATGAAAAGTCGTTACACCTGGAGACTTCCTCAGCTGCATTGGATGGCCGTGCTGTCTTTTGTGCTCCAACACGCCCTAAGCACTCCACAGTGCTTTGCTGCATCACCATCTCAGCCATTGAACCTTCTTATTGGTTTCTTCTGCCTGTTCCGCTGAAGCAATCTTCACATGCTGGGTGAGCAAAGCCCTGGTTCACCAGGGGTCAATGAAAACCCGATGGCTACCCTCACAAGGTTTAGCTGGCCTGTCAAAGCCGTTGCCCGGGGTGTGGCCACTGCCGCATGCTAGCAGCTACTAGGAGCCACAAGTGAGAGCTGGGTGTCAGGTGAGGGTCAGAGGCTGGAGAGCTGCCCTAGGAGGGCACGACAAGCCCTCCATACCAGAGATACTACCCCTCCCTGAACACCCCATACACCCCATACATACAGAAGAGCCAGAACCTGAGTCTCTACATGGTCTTCATAGACCTGACAAAGACATTCGACACAGTGAACAGGGACACATTGTGGGTGATCCTTAGCAAGCTCGGTTGCCCAGCAAAATTCATCAAACTGATCCAGCTCTTTCATGTCGACATGACAGGGGAAGTCCTATCAGGTGGAGAGACTTCCAATTGCTTCAACATCTCCAATGGCGTGAAATAAGGCTGTGTCCTCGCTCTGGTACTATTCAACCTGTTTTTCACCTAAGTATTATGACATGCTGTGATGGATCTAGACCTGGGAGTCTACATCAAATACCGACTGGATGGCTCAATATTTGACCTGACTGCAAAAACAAAGACAACAGAGAGACTCATCCTGGATGCTCTCTTCGCAGATGACTGTGCTCTCATGGCCCACCAAGAAAATCATCTCCAAACCATTGTGGACAGGTTCTCCACCACAACAAAACTGTTTGGCCTTACTATCAGGCTCAGCAAAACAGAGGTGCTGTTCCAACCTGCAACAGGGAGGCCAACTAACCAGCCATGCATTACAATCGACGGCACTCAGCTTTCCAACATCAACACTTTCAAGTACCTGGGCAGCACCATCGCCAACGACGGGTCCCTAGACCACAAGATTAATGCCAGGATCCAAAAGGCCAGCCAGGCACTTGGGCGGCTGCGCTGCAAAGTCCTCCAACACAGAGGTGTAAGCACTGCGACGAAGCTCAAAGTGTATAACGCAGTGGTCCTCAGCTCGCTCCTGTATGGTTGTGAGACATGGACACTGTACCAAGAGCACATGAAGCAGTTGGAGCAATTCCACCAACGCTCCCTCCGGTCAATCATGAGGATCTGATGGCAGGACCGAATCACCAATCAGGAAGTCCTCGACAGAGCCAACTCCACCAGCATCGAAGTCCTGGTCCTCAAAACCCAGCTACGATGGTCTGGACACGTCATCCGCATGGACCCACAGTGAATACCAAGACAGGTATTCTATGGTGAACTGTCAGCTGGACTCAGGAAACAAGGCTGACCAAAGAGAAGATTCAAGGATCAGCTAAAGTCCAACTTGAAGTGGGCTGGCATTACACCAAAGCAACTAGAACTCGCTGCCTCTGACAGAAGCAGCTGGCGAACCCACATTCACCATGCCGCCACCACCTTTGAAGATGAGCGACGTCGACGTCTTGCCACTGCGTGTGAACGCTGACGCCAGGCCACAACCGCACCTCCCGTCACAACTGGCGTCCCATGCCCCATGTGCCACAAACTCTGTGCCTCAGCCTTTGGACTTCAAAGCCACATGAGGGTACATCAATAGGTGATAATGCACAAAGACAATTGTCATTCTTGGTCACCGAGAGACTACCACTACTACTACTAGAAGAGCTATGTCATGCCCCTTCCCCCCCACCCCCGCCTTGAATCTTCTCTTCTTTTGGCTTGACATCTCCAAGTTCTTCAACCTATCCACCTTTCAGAGGGACTCAAAGCCTTCAGCTTGCATGCCCTTTCCTAAATGTTCTCCAGTTTACCAATATCTTCCTTTAACTGGGGTACCCAGAACTGAACACTGTGCTTTACATGTGGTCTGACCATGGTTGCATCCAGAGGGACTATCATTCCTGGAAGTCATTCCTTTCCTAATGAAATCCAAATTATACTGACTTTTTTCACTGTCATGCCACATTGCTCTACTAGTAAACCAAATAAATTAAAGCTTATAATTTTTTTTCAGATAAAGCTATCTATGCATTCCCAGGAAAGTTAGGTGGTGAAGTAGACAGAGCACCTAACTTAGAAACAGGAAGATTGATCTTCATGAGTTTAAATCCAGACTCTAATACTTATCACTTACCTTGGAAAAGTTACTTCAACTTGCTTGCCTTAGTTTATCACTGTAAAATGATCCAGAGAAGGAAATGGCAAACCACTCTAGTATCTTTACCAAGAAAACTCTAGAATGGGGTCCTGAAGAGACAGGCATAACAGAAAAAATGGATGAATACACATCCAGACACCCACACACATAAAAACACTCTTCCCTCAATTTATACTGTCTATATTTATGAAAGTTTTAAAAATATAAATAGAAAACTTTACATTTATTTTTATTGAGATTCATTTGATTAGATTTAGGATAATAGTCTAGTCCAGTGATAGCAAACCTATAACATGGGTGCCGAAGACGACACACAGAGCACTTTCTATGGACATGCAGCCATACTCCCCAACCCCCCAGAGTTCATTACTAGAAAGGCAGAGTCTTGGGCAGAGCTGCCACAATGCCTGATGACATTTTTTCACATCACCCACCCCTCTGCCCAACAGCCCAAGGAGAGAGAAAAAGGGGTAAAGTGGGCAGCTCACAGGCAGCAGAGCTGGAGGGGAGCAGAATGCTTGGGACACTCCCCTCCCCCTTTCCATAACTGCAGGAGACATTCCTCACTTCACCCACCCCTCTGCCCAACAGCCCAATGGGAGTGCTTTCTCTCTCTCCTATGTGAGGGAAGGGAAGGCCAGCACAGTACTTGGTCTGGGGGTGGGGGTGGGGCCCAGTACTCCATCTCTAAAAGGTTCACCATCACTGTGTCTGTCAAGATTCTTAGGGAAACTGACTTGTTTATCCAGTGTGTAGGCTATGCCTCTTGTCTCTGTGTCATCTGGAAATTTGATGAACATGTCATTATGCCTTTATATAAGCTAATGATAAAAATGGTAAACATCACAAGATATAATCACTGAATTTAGGAGAGCTAATGAGATCACTGATAGCTATAAAATGTAAGAGAGAGATAAGAGAGACCACAATATAATATGGTACCCCTGTTTTTAGAATAGGGGCTCTGAGTTATAATCCATCAAAAGAGACTGAGTTGGAACTGTTACACAAGTAGGAGGAAGACCAGGAGAAAGCAATTTCACAAAAATTATCCAGTGTGAGTAAAATGGTTAAAGTGTTATGTACCACAGAGAAGCCTAGAAGGATGAGGACTGAGGAAAAAGCCATTGGGTTTAGCAATTAAAGAGATTTTGAAGTAATTTACAGAAAACAACTTGATTTCAATGATGGGGGAAGAATCCCAGTGGACTGAGGGATTGAGAAGTATGTGGGATATGATGAAGTTTTGGGAACCTATTGTATTAGTGGGGGACTTGAAGGAGGAACCAAAGTTGCTAGACACTTGGAATTGAATAAAAGGTGACACATCCTTCCTTCCTCCTCTTCCCCCAAGTTGAGCTACTGACCAATGGAATCAGTCTGACTAGACTAAAAGGGTAAGTAAGATTTTTTCCCCTCAGCCCCCTTCTTGAAATGATGGTTTTTGAAGTTTCCCTCCTAACACATTGAATCTTATTCAAGTTTCTGTTAAAAATCAGGATGTCTATTTTATTTAGGTAAAAAGGGTTGAAGGGTAATGAGGACAGGGGAAAAAAGAAATCCTTAGCTATTTTCCCTATACAGATCTTGAGGGTTTGAACCAGGGAGTCTTCTTTTAGAAATAAGCTCTGGGTTCTCCTAAGGGAAAAAAGAGAGTCTTTATCCTAAAGATTGTCACCAGTTGAGATATAAAATCTTATGCTGCTCAGGTAAAAGAATTGAGAGATGTTTGTATCTTCACAGCCAAGGGTAGTTCCCTCCTTCTCAGCTCAAGGAGCCCTGGACAAGAAGTTCTGGTTTTCCCCCAATTATGTTTTGAGCCTGACTGGAAAATTCCATACCATTCCCCAATGTCATCTGGGGTTCCATCTGCTCTTCTTCTGAGACATTTCTTCAAACTTCAATTTTTTCATTCCTTCTGGTCATTCCCTCTTATACAAATCTCCTATTTTTGTGTTCATACAAAGTCAACCAGACTTCTGTACTAGAATTAAGTACTTACCTTAATGATTAACTAATGTATTTTAACTATCTGTCTTAGAAAAGATACTATCCTAAATATTCCACCCCTCAAAATAACAAATCCTAATCTGTTCTCAATATCCTAATCTCTCTAAATTCTGTGCTAAGATTTAGGGTTAAAGGAAAGTGGAAAGGTAGGAAAATAAATTCAAATACAGAAGTATTTTAAACACAGAAATATATTCAACAATGTAACATTTTTCTGCAACAAACTAAATCTTCCTATCACAATTAACCACAACAATTTTCTATCTATCAACTCTTATAAACTGTATTAACTCCTAAATTAACTCTATTCCTTTTAAACTTATATAATAAGATATACTATCATTCTGCCCTAATCTATCTCTAGCTTCAAACTTCCCTAAGCTAATCTTTCCCTGTGTGTTAATAATTAGTGTATTAATATTCTTAAACTATGTTAATGAGTTAATTCATTAATACCATACAAATGTACATTGCTCTTTCTGTACAACTTTACACATATACAACTATAATACATTTTTACATGACCAGAAGTCATTCAGACAAGAATCTTTGTAAATTCTTGCCTGCATGAGTCATGCAGAAGCTCAAATAGGTTGATCTTCTGTACAATGCAACCATAAAACATCAATGTGAAATAAGTATATGTGTGCTAATTCATGTTGCTGAATACTTACTCTGTCAATGAATCCTCTTCATGTTATGATTTTAATGTAAATGTGAATGCATTTCCCTATATGTGAAATTAACATGTATTATGAACAATCTTATGTGACCCATTATCATCATAAGTCTTTGATTTTAAAGTTCTTTTGGTGTCCTTGGTGTTGATTGAATGCAAAAAATACAGGTCCTGTGGCTTCTTCTGTGGAGCATTCGTATTTGCTTGTTGTCTCACCTTGATTGAAGTCCTGTGATCTCTGATAATTGTAAACTACAAGATCATGCATGTGTGTAATATTATCATGTGCATGCTTGTAAGATTGATTTTCTTCAAGTTTGCATATGCATGCAAGTAAGCAAGAAATCTTGATGTGTTCATGTAAGTCTTCTATTATGCAATCTTCATGTATGAGTATATGCAATGAATTTTCTAATCTGTTATAGGTGTATCATATGGTTTTTATATATGATTTGGATTTTAAGATTTTGAATTTGGATATCTGGATATCTAGAGATCTGAATATCTAGAGAGCTAGAGATCTGGAAATGGAAACTTTCTTCTATTCTTTATTTAACCTTGATTGTTGATCTAAACAGAGATTCTTGGGGATTTTCCAGAGGCGGAGTCAAGATGTCAGCATAGAGGCAGCGAAAGTTAAGACCTCTTAAAACGCTTCCTTACTAATTACAAACTAAATGCTCCAAGGGGACTGAAAATCAAACCTAACAACAAGACAGAAACAAGGAACCCTCCTGCTGGACTCAATTTAAAAGGTACATCCCCCAAAAGCCAGAATTTGAGAACACTCGGGTTTAAGGGGAAGGGAGAAGAAAGATCCCAGGAAACCCTCTCCCTAGTCCCCACCTAGAGCACTAAGCCTCCAGCTTCAGCAGGAACCTCTGGGAGGGCAAAGGTGCTGGTCTAGAGAGAGTACCTTGCAGGCAGGGCTGTGCCAGTCTCAGAGTGTCGAATACAAGCGGTGGGGAAGGAGCTGGAGAGGGAGTACAGAGCGGGCATCCTGGTTGCAGCAGCAGAGACTCTCCATATTGCTCCCCCCTTCCAGGAGGTTTTGACATCAGGGTGCATCCAGCCAAACCCATCAGGACTTAATCCCATCAACAGTCTTCAGAGGTAAGGGAAGTTCAAGCTTCAAAACCCCTCCCTCACAGACTGTTAGACTTTAATCCAATCAAATCCTCCAGAGCAAAGGGAAGCAAAAACTCCAATACCCCTCCCCCACAGACTGAACTGAGAGACTTGCTGACAAAACTCCTAGAGGGAAGACTGACAGAAAAGCCCAAACCCACAGATCCAAGACATAATGAGAGGAACAAGAGTGAAGGCAACGACAGGGAGGAAAGAAGGGGAAAATCTGAGCAAACAACAGAAAAAAAAATTACAATCAACAGATTCTATACAGGCAATGCACAAACAGCAAATGGAACAGAGCAGGAGGAAACACCAAACAATAAAACAGAAATCCCAGCGAATTGTACAAAGGCTTTGGAAGAACTCAAAACACAATTAAGAGATGCTGAAGATGATTAGGAAAAGAACATAAAAACTAAGCTAAGTCATCTGGAAACAGAGACACTTGAACTAAAATGACAAAAGAATGTCCTGAAAGCCAAAATCAACCAGCTTGAAAATGAGGCAAAGGAGATGAAAGATGAGTCAAAGGAGATGAAAGATGAGGTAAAGAGGATGAAAGATGATCTCCAAAGAAAACCAGACCAGAAGGAGAAGGATGACCAAAAAGCCAGGGATGAAGTTCAGTCCTTAAGAACCAGAATACAACAACTAGAATCAAGTGACTTCAAAAGGCAGCAGGACACTACAAAACAAAATTAAATGAATGAAAAAATTGAGGAAAATGTGAAGCTTCTCATTCACAAAACAGAAGATTTAGAAAATTGTTCCAGGAGAAACAACTTAAGAATCATTGGCCTACAATAAGACCATGTGAAAAGGAAAAGCCTGGACATCATACTATAGAAAATTATCCAAGAAAACTGCCCCGATATTCCAGAACAAGAGGGAAAAGTGGAGATTGAAAGAATCCACAGATCACCTCCTATACTTAATCCCCAACTGACAACACCCAGGAATGTTATAGCCAAATTAAAGAACTTTCAGACCCAGGAAAAAAATATTACAAGCTACTAAGAAGAAGTCATTCAGATACCATGGAACCACAGTGAAGATAACACAGGATCTGGCTGCATCTACACTGAAGGACCGAAAGGCATGGAATATGATATTCTGGGAATCAAGGGCCCTAGGTCTACAACCAAGAATTAATTACCCAGCAAAACTGACTATATTCTTACAGGGGAGAGTATGGTCATTCAACAAAATAGAAGAATTCCAAAAATTTGTAAAGAAAAGACCAGACCTGAACAGAAAACTTGATGCCTAAACACAGAACTCAAGAGAATCATCAAAGAGACCCAATAAGTTAAAATGATATGTATCCCTATAAGAAAAGAGGTCACTATTAACTCTTAAAATTGTTATTACCACCAAGGCAGCTAGAAGAAGTACACTTAGAGGGAATAGTATCAACCTGTATAGGATGAAATGACAAGACATAAATATGTATATAGATATATGTATGTATAAATACATATATACGTGTGTATTTATATGTATGTATACACACATATATATACAACTAAAGATAAAAAAGAGGTTAATACTAAAAAATGGGAAAAGAAACTGAAGGTGGTAAATTTATATGTCACAAAGAAGCACATTGTGGGAGGGGGGAGAACATCAATACACTGGAAGGGTAAAGAGGTTGGAGATAGGAAATATTCAACTTGTTCATGCATTGAAATTGATCCAAAGAGGGAAGAAAAATTCAATCCATTAGGGCAGAGAATTGATTTGTGCCCCATAGGGAAGTAGAAGTGTAACGAATGGACTGGTGGGGAGGGAAGCAGTACAAGGGAGGGAGAGGGTGGAGGGTAGTTTAAAAGGACTGTAAAAAATAAGGGGGGGAAATAATAAGGGAGGGGGGTAGAAAGGGAAGTAAAATAAGGCTAGGAATTAGGGAAACTGATTAAAAAAACAAAACATTGGTGTGGAAGGAAATAGTAAAAGAAGAAAAGGCAGGACTAGGAGTAGAAATCAAAATGCTCAGAAATACACAGCTGGTAATCATAAATATGAATGTGAATGGTATGAACTCACCCATTAAACACAAGTGAATAGCAGAGTGGATAAGAATCCAAAACCCTACCATATGCTGTCTACAAGAAACACACACGAGAAAGGTAGATACACATAGGGTCAAAGTAAGAGGATGGAGTCATATCTATTGGACATCAACTGATAAAAAGAAGGCAGGAATCACAATCATGATATCTAACAAAGTCAAAGAAAAAATAGATCTGATTAAAAGGGATAGGGATGGTAATTATATCCTGATAAAAGGCATTATAGGCAATGAGGAAATATCAGTACTCAACATGTATGCACCAAATGGCATAGCATCCAAATTTCTAAAGGAGAAACTAGTGGAGCTCAAGGATGAAATAGATAGAAAAACTGTACTAGTGGGAAACCTGAACCTACCACTATCAAATGTAGATAAATAAAATAAATAAATAAATAAGAAAAGTAAGAGAAGTGAATGAAATCTTAGAAAAATTAGTGTTAGTAGATATGTGGAGAAAAATAGATAGGGACAAAAAGGAATACATCTTCTTTTCAGTAGCACATGGTACATTCAAAAAATTTTACCATGTATTAGGACAGAAAACATTGCAAATACGTGCAATAGAGCAGAAATAATAAGTTCAATCCTCTCAGATCACAATGAAATGAAAATAATAATTGTTAAGGGTACATGGAGAGGTAAATAAAAAATTAATTGGAAATTAAACAATATGATTCTCTAAAACCGGTTAGTTAAAGAACAAATCATAGAAACAACTTCGTTGAAGAAAATGACAATGATGAGACATCCTTTCAAAACCTATGGGACCCAGCTAAAGCAGTACTCAGGGGGAAATTTATATCCTTGAGTTCATATATTAACAATTTAAGGAGAGCAGAGGTCAATGAAAAATGGGCATGCAAATTAAAAAAAAACTAGAAAGTAAACACATTAAAAATCCTCAGATGAAGACTAAATTAGAGATCCTAAAAATCAAAGGAGAAATTAATAAAATTGAAAGTCAAAGAACTATTGATTTAATAAATAAGACTTGAAGCTGGTACTTCGAAAAAACAAATAAAATAGACAAAGTACTGGTCAATCTAATTAAAAAAGGGAAAGAAGAAAACTAAATTGACTGTATCCAAGAGGAAAAGGGAGATCTCACCTCCAATGAAGAGGAAATTAAGGCAATCATTAAAAATTATTATGCCCAATTATATGGCAACAAATATGGTAATCAAGGTGATATGGATGTATATTTACAAAAATATAAATTGACTAGACTAACAGAGGAAGAAATAAATTACCTAAACAACCCCATATCAGAAAAAAAATTGAACAAGCCATCAAAGAACTCCCTAAGAAAAAATCACCAGGTCCAGATGGATTCACAAATGAATTCTATCAAACATTCAAAGAACAACTAATCCCAATATTATACAAACTATTTGACAGAATAAGCAAAAATGAGTTCTACCAAATTCCTTTTACGACACAAACATGGTACTGATTCCAAAGTCAGGCAGGTCAAAAACAGAGAAAGAAAACTATAGACCAATATCATTAATGAATATAGATTCAAAAATCTTAAATAGGATACTAGCAAAAAGACTCCAGCAAGTGATTACAAGGGTTATTCACTAGGACCAGGTGGGATTCATACCAGGAATGCAAGGATGGATCAATATTAGGAAAACCATTCACATAATTGACCATCTTAACAAGCAAACCAACAAAAATCACATGATTATCTCAAAAGATGCAGAAAAAGCCTTTGACAAAATTCAACACTCATTCCTATTGAAAACACTAGAAAGTATAGGAATAGAAGTGTCTTTCCTAAAAATAATAAACAGTATTTCTCTAAAACCATCAGCCAACATCATCTGCAATGGGGATAAACTAGAAACCTTCCCAATAAGATCAGGAGTGAAGCAAGAATGCCCATTATGACCTCTATTATTTAACCTTGTACTAGAAACACTATCTGTAGCAATTAGAGAAGAAAAAGAAATTGAAAGTATTAAAATAGGTAATTGTGCGTTGACTCTGGGAAGTGTGGGGGGGAGGGGATGGAGGGAAATACTGTGATTATTGTAACCAAGAAATAATGTTCTAAATTGACTAAATAAATTAATTTTTTAAAAACTTCAGAAAAACTACATGAGACATGATATATACTGCTACAAAATTAATAATTGAGTAATAACTCGTGAATGTTCATTTCCAGAGAATGAACTGAGAAATGGAAACACAAAAGACATAATCTATATATACATATTTGTTTGCTGAATGATAAATGATGCCTTCTCTGATGTAAGCAGGTGACAGAGGGTCTGAGATAACTAAAAAAAAATTCTACTAATAAAAAATAAACAAACAGTGATTCTCTATGATGTTATGTGTTAGCAGAGATTTCTTGTTCTATATAAGTAGAGATTTGTTCTATGTTAGCATAGATTTATTTTTTTGTTAGTGGTTGTTAACTGGAGATATTTCTTGATTCCTAGAATTATCCTATATTTTTGTGCAATGCATTTATCCTGTTATTTCTTCCTCACTCTCATTTTCATCATTCTCAATTTCAATTTCAGTTGTTGGTAGGTCATTTGGCATTACTTCAGATTCCGATATTTCCTTTGTATTTTCTTCAGGATTTTTCTCTAGATCTTCTATATTGCTATCAATTTTGTAGGCATAATATTGTTTTACATGGGAGGCATGATACCACTGATCTTTTCCTAAAACTTTGATGGTTATAGGAATAGTTAAAATCACCCCCAAAAGGTCATTCCCTCTTGGTTCAGTAGATGTTTCTTTAACAAAATTCTTTACATACACTTTATCTCTTGACTTAATATTGTATAGTGAGAAATCCAGTGGTACTGTTTGGACACAGAATCCAAGCTTCCTTAATTCTTACAACCTATTTTGTATTTCTACTAGATAGGTGTGAAGTTAGTATCCTCCTTTTAACATGAATATGCAAGATGGTTTCACTGTTCTTCTATGCCATAATGGCTGTTCATATAGAATTTCAAACAGGAAGATGTGCAAGTCTCCTCTAGGCCTTGTTCTAAGATGAAATAAAGCTAAAGGAAGAACCTCTGTCCACTTTAGATGAGTTTGTGCACAGAGTTTTCCTATAGTTGTTTTCAATTCCTTATTCATACATTCAACTTGCCCTGAACTCTGAGGTCTATATACATCATGTAGACTACTTTTTATTCCCAGGTTCTTATACATTTCTTGCAAGATCTGTGAAGTGAAATGAGATCTCCTGTCTGAGTCTATATCATCAGGAATGCCATATCTAGGAATTATCTCCTTCAGTAGTGTTTTTACTACTGTGGCTGTGTTGTTGCTCTTAGTCAGATATTCCTCTACCCATCTAGTTAGAGGATCCACTATTACCAACACATATTTAAATTCTTTGTCACTTGGCATGTTAATGTAGTCAATCTGCAAACATTGGAATGATGTGTAAATTAAAGGTCTACCTCCCAATGCCTTGTTCTTAAAATGACCTTGATTGAACTTCCTACATATGTCACATGCCTGACAAACTCTAATAGCAGTTGTAGATATCCCTGGAACTGTCCAAAACCTCCATACCATATCAAGAATGGATTACACTCCATAATGACCTTTGGAGTGAATGACATTGCACAGATGTTGATACAGTTTTTTAGGAAGTAAGGGCTTCCCTACTTCAGCCAGCCACATGCCTTTCACTAATTTGGCTCCTAGATGTCTTTTCCATGACTGAATCTTCTCTCTGTGGTACACTGTGGTAAGATCATGCTTTTCTACCAAAGAAAGATTCAGAACACAATAGGGACCAAATCTTGCTTCATATTTAGCTGTTATATCTGCTCTTTGGTTCTCCAGGGATATATTGTCCTGGCTAGAGGCATGTGCTTTGCAATGAATGATAGCCACTTCCCTCAGCAATCCACAGCTGCTATGAGACAGGATATAAGATTTTTATATGTGATTTGTTTTCCAGCTTTTGTAACAAAGCCTCTGTTCTGCCATGTGAATGCATTTGCATGTACCACTGTAAAACTGTAAGCAGAATCCATGTACATATTCACTCTTTTACCTTTTGCTAACTCGAGAGATGAAGCAAAGCTTTTAACTTGGCACCCTGGGTGCTGACATGACTAGGTAGCGAAGCATGCCATGGCATCCTATCATTAGTCACTACTGCTGCACCCATGACCCTTTATCCTCTAAAGATGTATGAGGATCTATCTTTGTATAACTCCATATCTGGGTCACTAAGAGTTGTATCTAATATCTAGGATTATATACCATTTCTATAAGTTGGGTACAGTCATGTAGTGGTTCACCTCTCAAAGGCAAATCAGAAGTCAGAGTAGCTGGACTTAGAGGTGCACACCTATGAATGGATATATTATCATTCACTAGCAAAATGACCTCTTACAGAAACAGCCTGGCAGATGTAAATGCATGCATATTCTGTGATTGTAAGAGTTTTTCAATTTGGTGAGTAAAATATACATTTAGCTTACATCCCAGTACAATGCCATTTGCTTTCTTTATCACGAGGGAGGCTGCAGCAATGCTCCTCAAACAATGTACCATTTCCTGTTCCACCTTATCTAAGACTGTACTATAGAATGCTATAGGTCTTAAATTCAACCCCCAATATTGTGCCCATACCCCTGAAGCTATGCCCTGAGCTTCATAAACATACAAATGGAACTCCTTGTCATAGTTTGGTATCTCTAATGCTGGGACTGTTAGAATTGCCTGTTTTAACTTTGACAAAGCATGGAGGTGTTCTTTTGTTAATTGAAACAGTTCTACCTCATTCTTTTTCAATTCTGTTAAGCATTTTCAAATATGGAAATACCTTATGATCTATTGTCATTGTAATCCCTATGAATGCTCTAAGTTTCTTAGTTCTAGGGATTCCAAGCTTCTGTATATCAGCTATCCTCTTACTAGAGATTTTCCTGGTGCCCTCTTCCAGGTTAAACCCCAAATACTCGACTTTTGGGAGTACCCACTGAATTTTCTTCTTAGAGACCTTATGTCCACTCTTATAGAGTTCTATCAGCAGTCTTTTTGAGTCTTCTAAGCATGTCTTTGGATCAGGTGATGCTATAAGTAAATCATCGACATAGTGCACCAACTTGCTGTGCTTGAACTTGATAGTTGCTAGGTCTTTCTGAAGCAGTTGGCAGAAGATAGATGCACTTTTGGAACATCCCTGGACTAAATGAGTCCAACGAATCTTTATTTGTCTCCACAAGAAAGCAAAAATGTTCTGGGAGTCAGAGTGCAATGGAATTGTAAAGTATGCATTGCTCAGATCAATCACAGTGTACCACCAGGTGCTCGGCAGAATTTGTGTAATAATGTCATTTGGTGAAGGTGTAATAGTATGAGTCTTCTTTATAAAGTTATTTACTGCCCTAAGATCCTCCACAAATCTCCAGGAAAATGTACCATCAGCATTTTGTTTGGTCTTCTTGATGGCTAATATTGGAGTATTAAATTCAGACACTGTTGGTATTAAAATGCCTTGCTCTAGTAAACTGTTGATAATAAGAGTTATACCTTGAATAGCTTCCTTACTAAGCTTGTATTGAGGTATCTTAGGAGGTATACCATTCCTGACTTCTTTCTTTACCAGTATTGCAGATTTAATTCTACCCACATCATTCTGATGTTTTGCAAATACCCCTTGTGGAATGTCATCAAAAATTTCAAACATTGATGTTAATGCATGTAGTTTTTCAGGTTTTTCCTCTAATTGCTCCAAGTATAACAATGGTAATGTTTGAGTGAGATTACTTGGGTAGACATAAATATATGTTCCCAGACTCTTCACACTGCAAGGTCGCCCCAATTTTACATAAAAAATTGCATTCTGGAAGGTTATTCAGATATCCAGGAATTAGGAGAAATGTATGGTCAATGGTAAGAGGACCTAATTTAACCATTGTGCTTTTGAACTTGGGGACATGTATTTGCCCAGTAGGTCCTGCCACTGAAACTATACCCCCTATGGTAGTATCTCCTGGGAAAGACTTTAGAACAGACTTAGCAGCATCAGTATCAATGAGAGCTTTATATTCTTTTCCCCCCATTTTAATCCATACATATGGTTTAGGTGTATCAGTTGTTAATAAACCAGTTGTCGTATTGTTGGTTTGCACTGCTCCTACATTGGCTTTTGATTGTATGGTTGGACTAATGAAAATTTCTTGGTTTAACTCCTTTCCTGACTGTTCTCCATTAACTCTGTCTTACTTAAACTGTTTCATTGAATAGGAATGTGAATCAAAACCATGGACAGCTGCCTGCTGTTTCTCACACAGAGGGTCAGATACTTCCCCTGCATTTGGAATGTTGGAATCATGCTGGCTGTTTGAACACTGAGCCACCTTTGCAGTTACTATTTTCTGAATTCTAACCATATTTTCAAATATGTCTGTTGCATATTCTGGTAATGAGGTTAACATCCCAAGATTTCAAATTTGACTGGTCATGTCAATCCCTTTCACAGGTGTACAATCCCTTAGATTTGAACTTTCTTTGTTACTCAGTAATGGATGGAATATTTCAGCTTCAGGGTTCAAACTAGTTCTTTTTTCCACAGAAGTAGTACCTAAACAGTCTTTTGTCATTTCAATTAGTCCAAGTGGGAATTTGCTTAGTTCTCTAAGTGTATTAACAGTTTCTTCAGATACAGGTTTCTTTGTAAAAGTTTTCTCTGCTTTTAGTGTTGAAATGGTTTAGAGAATTGTGATTTTTGTTGTCTTTTTACTGATGTAAACTTATGGTGTTGTTGTTGTAACTTTTCATAACTTTTCTTTCTCTGACCAATCCCTAAACCAAATCTGCATTCAAAGAAATTCTCTAGGTATGCTTTAACTTGTTCTCTGGTTTTCTCTTCTCCAGTTACTATGCTCCCTGTATCAAACTCTTGTTTCATTGTTTCATCTCTGCTATTACATTTCTGATCTCTGTTTCCATCTCCATAACTTCTCTTTTCTTTTTACTAATATTTTGCTTTAATCCTTCAGGGAAAACTCTCACATAACCTATAAATTCATTTGCAGGTACCACTCTTGTAACACCATCATGCTTTCCATATTTTAATTTAAATCCGTTTTGCCTCTTCTTCTTAACAATATTCCATTCATTTCTCTCATACCCAGTCTTTTGCTATAACAATTCTGGATCCTGGCTTCATGCTGTATATCTCCCTTTTGCCAAAACATCTGAGTAATGTGGTTTTTTTTTCCTTTTTGTGTAGCCTCTTTCATTAATTTCAAATTTGGCATGTGTGATTCCTTTAGTGTATGATGTTCACAACAGCTCTTGGTATTCTTATAATACATTTTGCCCTGGGTGTTTGTCTGATGTTTTGTGTTGCTGTTGTGTCTCTGTTCATATTTCTCTTTCATATAACAATCTCTAAATATGTGCCTGATCTTATTGCACTGAAAACATTTCCTAGTTTCTCTCTGATCCCTTTGAGTTTGATAAGTAGGTCTAGATTAAGTCCTGATGGTATTTAAGTTTTTCAACTCTTTGATTTCTTTCTATTTCAATATATCTTTAGTCTCTTGCAGTTTCATCTTTAGCTCATCCTCTCTTTCCTGCTCTTTCTGATTCTCGTAGAGGTATGTGGCTATGTCCCTAAGTTCAGATATTGTAATGGAGTCATACTTAGGGAAGAAATTCCTAAAGAAATTCCTCAACTGCTCATTACATCCCTGCCTATGGATATGGACCACTGATTCCTGTGAGTCCTGCCTTATTTCCATTATTGATTCAATACTTTCAGTTAACCTATCAATATAACTAGCAGGGTTTTCATTTTTATCTGGGGCCATCCTGTCAAACTTGGAGCACCAAGCCTTTGGTCTAGAGCAAAGTGATCTAATTGCTTGTCTTGGGTGGTAAAAGACTCATGCACCTTTGTGTGTAAAACTCCAGATCCATCGGTGAGCCATGCCAAGTCATGGAGAGGCATGATTTTGTGAGCCCCTGTGACCTCTGTTGTCATGTTGTTTGCTGTTTGCTACCTTTCTTAGTACTGCCAGAAACATTTTCTACAACTGTTGTGTTATTTTCGTTTGTCTTTTTCATTGCCTCAATTAACTTTGTCCTCAACTTTATCCTTATTTGTTTCAGCAGTCCCCATCTCACAAAATTGTCCTTATCTTTGTTTGCCAAATAGTTGTTGCAAATTTTTTTACAAGGTCTTCCAGTTTGTTGTCTAAAATTAGTATTTATGCTGGTTTTCTTGGTAAAAGCATCCTCAAAACAGATTTCACATAAGATGAGGTTTGAATGGTAGCCATAAGGATCATGTAGATTTGTCACCCCCTGCCAAAGTACCAAGTTAGTAAATGGTATCATCATTATAAAAAATGTAGAATTAGCAATCAATTCCACCATGTCCATCATTACTGATGTCACAGTGTTGTAGATGATACAGTATGTCCGGTAAATTCCTATTACCCTAAGTACAGAAGCCCACAAAAGTATCTGCTTTATCTTGTTTCTCTTTTGTTAACTCCTCTGTCTTTGAACCCCTCAAAATGGCTACCCTTGTTTAGGGGTTCCAACTGTCAACCCCCCTTTTAGTTGCTTCGGTTGGATTCCATCTTTTCACTGGGGTGCCAAAATTGTATTAGTGGGGGACTTAAAGGAGGAACCAAAGTTGCTAAACACTTGGGGGTTGAATATAAAGTGACATGTTCTTCCTTCCTATCCTTTCCCCAAGTTGAACTGTAGACCAATGGAGTCAGTCTGACTAGACTAAAAAGGTAAGTAAGATTTTCCCTCAGCCTCCTTCTTGAAATGTTTCTGTTAAAAATCATGTCTGTTTTATTTAGGTAAAAAGGGTTGAAGGTTAATGAGGACAGGGGGAATAGGAAATTCCTAGCTATTTTCCCTATATAGATCTTGAGGGTTTGAACCAGGGAGTCTTCTTTTAGAAATAAGCTCTGGGTTCCCCTAAGGGAAAAAAAAAAGTCTTTATCCTAAAGATTGTCACCAGTTGAGAGATAAAATCTTTTACTGCTCAGGTAAAAGGATTGAGAGATTTTTGTATCTTCACAGCCAAGGGTAGTTCCCACCTTCTCAGATCAAGGAGTTCAAGACAAGAATTCCTCGTTTTCCCCCAACTGCCCTTTGAGCCTAGCTGGAAAATCTTCAAACTTCAATTTTTTCATTGTTTCTGGTCATTCCCTCTGATACACTATCTAACCAGCTTTTCCTAGAATATAGGAAGGCAATTTACCTTCTTTTTAAATTTCCAAAATATATCATTTTTGCTGTCATTCATAACTAAGAATATAATATTAAGCAACACTTAAGCTTCATCTAAGTCTCATATTGAGGAAACATTCAGTCTGTATTTGGGTCATTATAGGACATTTCTCACCAATGAATTCATTCAACCATCTTTTGAAGGTATTTAAATTTTTAGTTTCTATCATCTCTCATGACTATCATCAGATAAATTTTCAACCTATTGTATAAATATATATTAGTAGTAGTAGTAGTCTTTCAGTAACCGAGGATGACAATTGTCTTTGTGTGTTTTTGTGCACAAAGACACTTGTACATGAAGATTTAAGTGGAAAAGTCAATGCACAGAGACAGTCCCACTCTTTCGGCATTGGAAGCCTGGGTCCAGTGGCACGAAAAGTCATTACAGCTGGAGACTTCCTCAGCTGCATTGGATGGCCGTGTTGTTTTTTGTGCTCCAACACGCTCCAAGCACTCCACAGTGCTTTGCTGCATCACCATCTCAGCCGTTGAACCTTCTTATTGGTTTCTTCTGCCTGTTCCGCCGAAACAGTCTTCACATGCTGGGTGAGCAAAGCCCTGGTTCACCAGGGGTCAACGACGACACGATGGCTACCCTTACAAGGTTTAGCCGGCCTGTCGAAGCCGTTGCCCATGGTGTGGTCACTGCTGCATGCTAGCAGCTACTAGGAGCCACAAGTGAGAGCTGGGTGTCAGGTGAGGGTCAGAGGCTGGAGAGCTGCCCTAGGAGGGCACGATAAGCCCTCCATACCAAATATATTACTCCTCCCTGAGGACCCCATACACCCCATAAATATATATATATATATATATATATATATATATATATATATATCATATAAATATAAATATATATTATATAAATAAAAATACCTATTTCCTACTTCCTTTTCATTTTTAAACATTTATTTCTTTCAAGTTGCACCCCAACTGCTTTTTAAGAAAAAAAAAAACTTTTTCTTTCCATCTTAGAATTGGTATAATGTTTTGGTTCCAAGGCAGAAGAGTGGTAAGGGTAGGGCAGTTGGGGTTAAGTGACTTGCCAAGGCCACAAAGCTAGAATGTTCTGAGGTCAGATTTGAACACAAGACATCCTGTTTCTAGGCATGGCTCTCTATTCACTGAGTCACCTAGCTGCCTTTCCTCCTTAGGATTCACCCAAGATTGGTGAACAAGTCCCTGGTAATCCTATCAATATCCATATTATACTCTGTGGAACCAAGATGAGGTCATCTCATTTCTAACAAATTCATATGAAGAGGAGTTTTCAGAACTTCAGCCTTTCAGGTTTCCAGATTAATTGCAACAGACTTATTTATATTTTCATCATAATTCCAAAGTCAGAATATTAACTAATTTTACTTCAGATATTTACTATCAGTGTTACGGTAGGTAAGTCATGGAAACCTCTCAGTCTTGTTTCTACATCTGTTAAAAAAGACATAATGGCACTTACCCAATAGGATTAGTGTATCAGATGGAACAATATTTAACACTTTAAGAACTTTAAAGTGCTATATAAATATCACATATTGAATTGAGTGCTTCATTAATGTCACTTAGAAATATTTGTTGAATATCATACAGGTAAAGAAATGTTAGGTCTAAAATAAAAAAAAATCTTTGAAAAGGCAGTAAGAAAATGAAAAAAAAATTTTTTTATCATGGCTAATTTGAAATAGTGGCCACAAAGCACAGAGCCATTGAGTTCTTATAGTGAACTGGACAATTCTTTTTTTTTTTTACTTTATTTGGTCAATTTCAAACATTATTCCTTGGTTACAAAAATCATATTCTATTCCTCCCTTCCCTCCCCCCATCCTTCCCATAGTGGATGAGCAATTCCACTGGGTATTACATGTGTCATTGACCAGAACCTCTTTCCATGTTGTTGATGTTTGCATTAGGAAGTTCATTTAGAGTCTAACTCCCCAGTCATATCCACTCGACCCATGTAATCAAGCAGTTGTTTTACTTCTGTGTTTCTACTCCCATAGTTTTTCCTCTGAATGTGGATAGTGTTCTTTCTCATAGATCCCTTCAGGTTGTTCAGGAAAACTGCTTTGCCAATAATGGAAAAGTCCATTACATTCGATTGTACCACAGAGTATCTGTCTCTGTGTATAATGTTCTCCTGGTTCTGTTGCTTTCACTCTGCATCAATTCCTGGAGGTTGTTCCAGTTCCCATGGAATTCCTCCACTTTATTATTCCTTTGAGCACAATAGTATTCCATCACCAACATATACCACAATTTGTTCAGTCATTCCTCAACTGAAGGGCATCCCCTCATTTTACAATTTTTGGCCACTACAAAGAGCACAGCTATGAATATTTTTGTACATGTATTTTTCCTTATTATCTCTTTGGGATACAAAGCCAGCAGTGCTATGGCTGGATCAAAGGACAGACAGTCTTTTAGGGCCCTTTGTGCATAGTTCCAAATTGCCCTCCAGAATGGTTGGATCAATTCACAACTCCAGCAGCAATGAATTAATGTCCCAACTTGGCCACATCCCCTCCAACATTCATTACTTTCTGTTGCTGCCATGTTAACCAAGGTGTAAGGTGGTACCTCGGAGTTGTTTTGATTTATACCTCTCTCATTATGAGAGATTTAGAACATTTTTTCATGTGCTTATTAATAGTTTTGATTTCTTTAACTGAAAATTGCCTATTCATGTCGCTTGCCCATTTATCAATTGGAGAATGGCTTGATTTTTTATATAATTGATTTAGTTCTTTGCAAATTTGAGTAATTAGACCTTTGTCAGAGGTTTTTGTTATGAAGCAATTTGTTGCTTCCCTTCTAATTTTGGTTGCATTGGTTTTGTTTGTATAAACCTTTTTAATTTGATGTAATCAAAATTATTGATTATACATTGTGTGATATTTTCTAGCTCTTGCTTGGTTTTAAAATCTTTCCTTTCCCAAAGGTCTGACAAGTATACTATTCTGTGTTCACCTAATTTACTTATAGTTTCCTTCTTCATGTTCAAGACATTCACCCATTCGGAGTTTATCTTGGTGTAGGATGTGAGGTGTTGATCCAAACCTAATCTCTCCCACACTGGCTTCCCATTTTCCCAGCAGTTTTTATAAAATAATGGATTTTTGTGCCAAAAGCTGGGGTTTTGGGGCTTCTCATAGACTGTCTTGCTGAGGTCACTTACCCCTAGTCTATTCCATTGATCCTCCTTTCTGTCTCTTATTCAGTTTTGTTTTGATTAACACTGCTTTATAGTATAGTTTGAGATCTGGTCCTGCAAGGCCACTTTCTGTTGAATTTTTTTTCATGATTTTCCTTGATATTCTTGATCTTTTTTTTCTTCCAAATGAACTTTGTTATGATTTTTTCCAATTCAGTAAAAAGTTTTTTGGTAGTTCAATGGGTATGGCAATAAATAAATAAATACATTTGGGTAGGATGGTCATTTTTATTATATAAGCTTATCCTACCCTTGAGCAGTTAATGTTTTTCCATCTGTTTAGATCTAGTTTTAGTTGTGTGGAGAGTATTTTGTAGTTGTGTTCATATAGTTCCTGTGTTTGTCTCAGCAGATAGATTCCTAAGTATTTTATATTGTCTAGGGTGATTTTAAATAGGATTTCTCTTTCTAATTCTTGCTGCTGAGATGTGTTGGAAGTATATAGGAATGCTGATGACTTATGTGGGTTTATTTTGTATCCTGCAACTTTACTAAAGTTGTTGATTATTTCAACTAACTTTTTGGTTGATTCTCTAGGATTATTTAAGTAGACCATCATATTATCTGCAAAGAGTGAAAACTTGGTCTCTTCATTGCCAATTTTAATGCCGTCAATTTCTTTTTCTTCTCTAATTGCTACAGCTAGTGTTTCTAGATCAATGTTAAATAATAGAAGTGATAATGGGCATCCTTGTTTCACTCCTGATCTTATTGGGAATGGATTTAGTTTATCCCCATTGCAGATGATGTTGGCTGATGGTTTTAGAGAAATACTGTTTATTATTTTTAGGAAAGACACTTCTATTCCTATACTTTCTAGTGTTTTCAATAGGAATGAGTGTTGTATTTTGTGAAAGGCTTTTTCTGCATCCATTGAGATAATCATGTGATTTTTGTTGGTTTACTTGTTGATATGGTCAATTATGTGGATGGTTTTCCTAATATTGAACCATCCTTGCATTCCTGGCATAAATTCCCCCTGATCATAGTGAATAACCCTCGTGATGACTTGCTAGCATCTTTTCCCAAGTATCCTATTTAAGATTTTTGCATCTATGTTCATTAAGGAGATTGGTCTGTAGTTTTCTTTTTTCTCTTTTTGACCTGCTTGGCTTTGGAATCACTATAATATTTGTGTCATAAAAGGAATTTGGTAGAATTCACTCTTTGCTTATTATATCAAATAGTTTGTATAGTATTCAGATTAGCTGTTCTTTGAATGATAGAATTCATTTGTGAATCTGTTAGGCCCTGGGGATTTTTTCTTAGGGAGTTCTTTGATGGCTTGTTCAATTTCTTTTTCTGGTATGGGGTTGTTTAGGTAGTCCATTTATTCCTCTGTTAGTCTAGGCAATTTATATTTTTGTAAATATTCATCCATATCACCTTGATTGCCATATTTGTTGCCATATAATTGGGCAAATAATTTTTAATGATTGACTTAATTTCCTCTTCATTGGAGGTGAGGTCTCCCTTTTTATCTATGGTACTGTTAATTTAGTTTTCATCTTTCCTTTTTTTAATTAGGTTGACCATTACTTTGTCTATTTGTTTTTTTTTTTAAATACCAGCTTCTGGTCTTATTTATTAGTTCAATAGTTTTTTCACTTTCGATTTTATTAATTTCTCTTTTGATTTTTTGGATCTCTAGTTTTCTTCTGGGAACTTTAAATTTGTTTGCTTTCAAGTTTTTTGATTTGCATGTCCAATTCATTGGCCTCTGCCCTTTCTAATTTGTTAATATATGCATTCAAGGATATAAATTTCCCCCTGAGTACTGCTTTGGCTGCATCCCATGGATTTTGAATGGATGTCTCATCATTGTAATTCTCTTCAATGAAATAATTGTTTCTATATTTTATTCTCTAACTAACCAATTTTGGAGAATCATATTATTTAATTTCCAATTAAATTTTGATTTGGCTCTCCATGTACCCTTACTGATCATTATTTTTATTGCATTATGATCTGAAAAGCTTGTATTTATTAGTTATGCTTTTCTGCATTTGTTTGCCATGTTTTATGTCCTGGTACATGGTCAATCTTTGTGAATGTACCATGTGCTGTTGAAAATAAGGTGTATTGCTTTTTGTCCCTATTTATTTTTCTCCATATATCTTTTAAGTCTATGTTTTCTGAGTTTTCATTCACTTCTTTTACTTCTTTCTTATTAATTTTTTTGATTTGATTTATCTAAATTTGATAGTGGTAAGTTCAGGTCTCCAACTAGTATAGTTTTACTATCTATTTCGTCCTTCAATTCCACTGGTTTCTCTTTTTGAAATTTGGATGCTATACCAGTTAGTGCATACATGATGATTACTGATATTTCCTCATTGCCTATAGTCCCTTATATCAGGATGTATTTACTTTCCCAATCCCTTTTAATCAGATTTATTTTTACTTTGGCTTTTTCAGATATCATGATTGCAACTCCTGCCTTCTTTCTATCAATTGAGGCCAAACCTTTAATTCTAACCTTGTGAGTATCTACCCACCTCAGGTGTGTTTCCTGTAGACAACATATGGTAGGATTTTGGATTCTAATCCACTCTCCTATTTGTTTTGTTTTATGGTTGAGTTCATCCCATTCATGTTCAAATTTATGATTGTCACTTGTGTATTCCCTAGCATTTTGATATCCTCTTCTAGTTCTGTCCTTTTTTCTTGTGCTATATCCTTTTAAACCTGTGGTTTACTTTTAATCAACCCCCCTAGTCCCCTCCCTTAATATGCTTCCATTTCTGGTCCCTCCATTTTTGTTCCCTTCTTGTTTTTTTAGGGTCTGTTAAGTTTCCTCCCTTTTTGTACTCCCTTCCCCCCAACCCCTTTAGTTTTACCTTATCACTTATCCTGTAGGATAAGATAGAAGTCAAGACCCCAATGGATCTGGATGCTCTTCCCTCTCAGAATTGATTTCACTGAGTGTAAGGTTTAAGTATTACCTATTAGCACTCTCTTCCTCTCCTTCTTATAGGAGTATTCTTCCTCTCCCCTTCCAATGTGTATCTTTGTGTGATAAAGATTATTGTATTTATTTTATTTCTTCAAGTATCTCTTGGTTCCATCTTCAATTCCCCCCTCTCTTTTTCTTTTGTTTTCATATCATTTTATAGCCCTTAATACCACAATCTCTTCCTGTGAATGATTCTTCTAATTACTATAATAATTAATACAATTTTTGAGATTTACAAATAACATTTCCCCATATATTAATATATATATATATAATTTGATCTAATTGTAGTCCTTAAATAAGAGAGTTTGAATTAAAAAAAAAACATTTCCCCCCTTTTCCCTCTCTTTCTTATTTACCTTTTTGTGTTTCTCTTGATCTTTGTGTTTGGATATCAAACTTTCCACTTAGTTCTGGTCTTTTATTTATAAATACTGGGAAATCTTCTATTTTGTTGAATGACCATATTTTCCCCTGGAAGTATATAATCAAGTTATGATGGATAGGTGATTTTTCGTTGAAGACCCAATTCTCTTGTGTTTATGAATATCATGTTTCAGGCCTTGTGGTCCTTTATTGTGGAAGCTGCCATGTCTTTTGTGATTCTGATTGGTGCTCCTTGGTTTCTGAAATGTCTCTCTTTGGTTTCTTGTAGAATTTTCTCCTTAGCTTGAATTTGGCAATTGTATTCCTGCGAGTTGTCTTTTGAGGATTTGGTGTAGTGTGTGTTCTATGAACTCTTTCAATGTGTATTTTTCCCCTTGTTCATGAACATCCGGGCAGTTTTCTTGGATGATTTCTTGTAGTATGATTTCAAGATTTCAGTTTATTTCTGGCTTTTAAGGTAAACCAATGATTCTTAAATTGTCTCATTGTTATCTGTTTTCCTGATCTGTCATCTTCTCAGTGAGACATTTTATGATTTCTTCTATTTTGTTAGTCTTTTAACATCTCTTTATTAATTCTTGCTATTTTTCAAGATCATTGGTTTCCAGTTGCCCAATTCTGGTCCTTAAGGCCTCTGGTTTTCTGTTATAAGCTTTCGGTTTTCTGCTTTAATCTTTTGATTTTCTGCTATAATCTTTTGAATTTCCTTTTCAGTTTGGTCTATCCTGCTTTTCATGGCTTCCAGTTGTTTCTCCAATTAGGAGTTCTTGTCCTTTAGACTGTTATTTTCTCTTTGAACTATTTCCCCCTTTTCTTTCCAGAAGGCTTCCATCTTTTTGAGAAGTTCCAGTTTAAATTCTTCAAGAGCTTGTGGACAATTTCCATTTTTGGAAGGTTTTGGCTTTGTTTGATTTCCTCCTCTATTTCCTCTGTATCCTGGGTTTTTCCTCTCTAAAATTTTCCAGGATCAATGCCATCTATTTGTTCTTTTTGCTAAAGGGAGGTTGTAGCTCCTTGGCACAATTTGCCATCACTGTGGAGGTTTTTCCTTCCCTTTTTAGTCAGAAATCTGAGATGGGCAGGCTCTCTCTGTATGGAGTTAAGGAGCAAGGATTTTGCCTGAGGTAAGCTCTCGAATCTCTGCAGCCTCCACTGTTTGTTCTCTGTGCCACCTTCCTGAGAGCACCCATGGTCTGAGCTCCCCAGCCTGCCAGGGTTTCAGGTGTAGCTCCTCTCACGGGTAGGACTTTCATGGACCTATAGCTCCCAGGGACCTAGAAGTGCCCCTTGCTTACTCTAGAGGTGTCCCTTGCTCACTTGCTGATTCTGGCACATGCTGGCTCTGACTCTGGCTCTGTAGCTGGGGTGGGGGAGGGTAGATCAGCTCACATTTGGGTGGGAGCTTTTTTCACCCCCTTATAGTGTGAAAATGCCCAAATCCTACATACCTTCAATGCTGCGCCCTACTGTAGAATCCATTCATTCTTATGAATATGTTGGTAGGTGCTGAGGAGAGGAGAAGTCTTGCATCTAGACTGCCGCCATGCTTACCTGGTAGTTGAAAGGGACCATTCTTGGGAGTAGCTTGGTGGAAAGTTTATGATCAATAGGATCAGACTGAAATCAGGAGCAGTTCAACTGGGTACATTTTAGGGACATCTCTTGCCATTTGACTGTTCCGTCCAATTGCTTATCCTCCTATCCAATGTTTGAAAACCTTTTATTATTTAAGGGAAATTTAATCTTCATATTTTTGACAATTTGTACTTATTTCACTAAAATAACACTTTAATACTTTATGAGAGATAGTTGATGGTCAAGAAACTAGAAGAACTCTAAAAAATTTATTCAAGTTATCTTTCTACTAACAAAAAGGAAGCCACTCTGCTGAAAGCATTAAACCAAACTTCACACTCAGGAGGTTTATTTTGGGGCATGAAAGTAAGAAATTCTTATGATGACTGGATTTTTTTCTGTGGCAAAATAATCCCTTGGCCTTTTCAATGTATTTTTCCAAGAATAAATGAACTTGAAAACCAGGGTTTCTTTTCAGTTCATAACTGAACTGATGATTTTTAAGTGGGTTCTGCATTTAATGAAAAGCTTGGTCCTGCACTTAGATATATGCTGTATAGATTTTGAGCTCACAGGATAGCTTTTGCTACCTTATGTGCCTACATTTTCATAGAAATTATATAATACATATGTGCCATTCACATTTTCTCCTTCCTTTTTGGAAAAAATAACAACAATAAAAGTAATTCCATGGCAAAAGCAATGTTTAGGCAACATTAAAGGTTTGACTTGAGACCAGGAAATTCAGGGCACACATATGATTAAGAGCAAAAGTATAGGATGACAATTTTTGCACCAACTCTTAGGATAATTCTTCATAACTCAATCGAGTATTGAAGAATTTATTGCTTTGGCAATTTTTCAAAAATGGGAAAAATCAAATTGGGGCTCTAAAGAAGTTACTGAGTAAAATGCCATAGGAAAATCTTATTAATTATATGACCATATTTTCTAATAATTACTGAGAACCCATTTAGTTTTTAAAGCATTGCCCTTTGTGGAGATTAAAAAGAACATTGCATTAAATTTTTACTTAGCATTTATTACAGCCACAATACAAAATACTTGGCCTTAGTTTCTGTTTTATATACCTGATTTGATTTACTTATTGAACCTTCCACATGGCTCTTCTAATACAGCAATCCTGTAAAACTGAAAAATAGGATCATACAGTAGAACTCTTCTATTACTACCCCTATGACTGTGAAAAATTCACTCAAACTCTTTGAGTCTCAGTTTCCTCTTCTGTAAAATGAATTGGTATAACTAGATGGTCTCTAAAATTCCTACTAGTTCACGATTCAAAATTCATGATTTTGTGATTCTTTAGTGGAGAAGAAGACTTCAAGAGGAAAGTTTATTTTTCTTTGCTTTTTAAACTAATTTCTTTTTTTAACCAATTACAAGTAATAATAAATTTCCACATCAGTTTCTCTTGGAGCTGACAAGTGATTTGATCTGGGCTGCACAACCATTATCATACAAAACAGATTTCCATATTGGATAGCATTTTTCATCATAGATCCCTCAGAATTATTCTGGATCATTGTATTGCTGATAGTAACTAAGTCTATCACAGTTAATCATTCCACAATATTGCTATTATTGTATAAAATATTTTCTTGTTTCTACTCATTTGACTCTGCATCAGTTCATATAAGTCTTTCCAGCCCTTTCCGAAATCATCCTGTTCACAATATGAAGGTTTAGGGCAGCCATACCTCATTCTGCCAGTGAGTGATCTATAAAATTTCATTGTATTGTTTTTGTGGAACTGGAAGTCAGTCTATTATTTAACTATAGTTGAACATGTGAGTGTTGACACTGTGACCTAAAATTACCAATACCTCAATACAATGGCTTATTTTATTTGCTTATCTGTCTCTCACTTAGTAAGGCCCTGAAGTAGTAAAATTTTATATAGGCAACTTTTGATGGGAGGAAAAGGAAAGAGACATGAGATACTTCAAAATTATTGTACATTTATTTTTAATGAATTAAAATTGTTTTGAACTCCAAATTCTCTCCCTTCCTTCCACCTATCCTCTGCTTGGTGAGAAGTCAAGAAATATGGGATCAGTTTTATATGTGAAACCATGCAAAACACATTTCCATACCTAGGTATTTATTTTCCCTTTTACTTTGATCTTGATTTGATCTTGATTTCATGCACAAGTATCTTTGTGCACACTCATCTATCCTAACCCCATCCACCCTCTTCAAGACCTGCGGCAATGGGGGAGTGATGACGCAACAGGTGGAGGTGACCACTGGCAGTTGTAGTCACGATCCTGCACGTAGGCGGCCCACAGACCAGTGGTCACTTGGCCCTGCAGGGATGTTCGGCAGCATCCTGGGCGACTGAGCAGCCCTCTCTAGGACAGCACTGCTCACCCTAATCAAGGGAGGGGACTAGAAAAGGTGTCCCAAACATTGCCTGCCCTACAAACACCTGGTCAGCACACCGTGGCTGGCGGGTCATCCCTTTTAAGTGGTCGAAATAAAAGAAAAAATACAAAGAAACTCCTACTAGGAGCATGGAACATCAGGACATTACTTGATAGAGAGAATACCCCAAGACCTGAGAGAAGAACACCTCTAATCGGTAAAGAACTGGCGCGATATAACATTGACATCGCAGCCTTAAGTGAAACATGCTTACCAGAAGAGGGATCACTCAGCAAACCCACCACTGGATACACCTTCTTCTGGAAAGGTAGAGCCTCAAATAAAGGCAGAATCCACGGTGTTGGCCTGGCCATCAAGACCAGTTTGCTCAAACAGCTGCCAGACTTGCCTGTGGGCATCAGCGAGAGGCTCATGAAGATCCGTTTCCCTCTCAGCAAAGACAGGTATGCCACAATCATCAGCGCATATGCCCCAACACTGACCAGCACAGAGGAGACCTTCGAGCAGTTCTACTCTGACCTGAGTGCCATCCTGCACTCAGTGCCCACCGATGACAAGCTGAAACTACTGGGAGACTTCAACTCTCGCGTTGGCCAGGACCATGAAAGATGGAAAGGAGTGCTCGGGAAACATGGCGTGGGAAAAATGAACAACAACGGCCTACTGCTACTCAGTAAATGCTCAGAGTTTGAACTCACCATCACGAACACTGTGTTCAGAATGGCGAACAAATATAAAACAACGTGGATGCACCCATGATCAAAACAGTGGCATCTCATTGACTACATCATTGTACGCCAGCAAGACATCCAGGATGTAAAGATCACCAGAGCCATGAGAGGAGCTGAATGCTGGACAGACCACCGATTGGTTAGAGTGACTCTTCAAATGTGCATTGCGCCTCACCATCCAAAATGCACCCAGACAATTCACGCATTTTACAACGTGAGTCATCTTAGAGATCCATCTTATTTGCAAACATTCCAGTCTTGCCTGGACAACAAGCTGTCTGCCAAGGGACCACTCACTGGAAGCTCAACTGAGAAATGGAACCAGTTCAGAGACACAGTGAAGGAAACATCAAAGGCATCCTAGGCCCCAAACAACAGAACCACCAGGACTGGTTCAATGAGAACAACACTGCTATTGAAGACCTATTGAGCAAGAAGAACAAAGCCTTTATGGAGTGGCAAAATAACCCAAACTCTGCTCCTAAAAAGGACAGATTCAAGTCTCTCTAAGCCACGGCGCAGCGTGAGATCAGGAAGATGCAAGACCGATGTTGGGAAAAAAAGGCAGAAGAAATCCTCCAGTTTGCTGATATGAAAAACTACAAACAATTTTTCAGTGCCCTCAAGACTGTCTATGGGCCATCAAAACCCACCACCACTCCCTTGCTATCCTCTGATGGTGACACTCTCATAAAAGATAAAAAAGGCATCAGCAACAGGTGGAAAGAACACTTCAGTCAGCTTCTCAACCGACCCTCTTCAGTTTACCAAAGCGCCCTTGACCAGATCCCCCAAAACTGCTCCACTGAACAACTTGATGTCCCTCCTTCAAAAGAGGAAGTCCAAAAAGCCATCAAAGAAATGAATGCAGGCAAGGCACCCGGTAAAGACGGGATCCCAACCGAGGTGTACAAGGCCTTAAATGGAAAGGCGCTCCAGGCATTCCACATAGTGCTGACCAGCATATGGGAAGAGGAAGACATGCCCCCAGAACTCAGAGATGCCTCCATCGTAGCCCTATACAAGAACAAAGGCTCACGAGCAGCCTGTGACAACTACAGAGGCATCTCACTACTCTCCACTGCCAGAAAGATCCTCACCCGTGCTATACTCATGTTATACTCAACAGACTCCTGTCATCTGTTTCAGAGCAGAACCTGCCTGAATCACAATGTGGCTTCCGACCAGATCGCAGCACCATCGACATGGTCTTCACGGTGAGGCAAATGCAGGAAAAATGCCTTGAGCAGAACCTGAGTCTCTACCTTGTCTTCATAGACTTGACAAAGGTGTTCGACACAGTGAACAGGGACGCATTGTGGGTGATCCTCAGCAAGCTCGGTTGCCCAGCAAAATTCGTCAAACTGATCCAGCTCTTTCATGTGGACATGACAGGGAAAGTCCTTTCTGGTGGAGAGACTTCTGATCACTTCAACATCTCCAGTGGCGTGAAACAAGGCTGTGTCCTTGCTCCAGTACTATTCAACCTATTTTTCACCCAAGTATTATAACATGCTGTGATGGATCTAGACCTGGGCATCTACATCAAATACCGACTGGATGGCTCACTATTTGACCTTCGCCTCTTGACTGCAAAAACAAAGACAACAGAGAGACTCATCCTGGAAGCTCTCTTTACAGATGACTGTGCTCTCATGGCCCACCAAGAAAATCATCTCCAAACCATTGTGGACAGGTTCTCCACCACAACAAAACTGTTTGGCCTGACTATCAGGCTCAGCAAAACAGAGGTGCTGTTCCAACCTGCACCAGGGAGGCCAACTAACCAGCCATGCATTACAATCGACGGCACTCAGCTTTCCAACGTCAACACTTTCAAGTACCTGGGCAGCACCATCGCCAACGACGGGTCCCTAGACCACAAGATTAATACCAGGATCTAAAAGGCCAGCCAGGCACTCGGGAGGCTGCGCTGCAAAGTCCTCCAACACAGAGGTGTAAGCACTGCGACGAAGCTCAAAGTGTATAACGCAGTGGTCCTCAGCTCGCTCCTGTATGGTTGTGAGACATGGACACTGTACCAAGAGCACATGAAGCAGTTGGAGCAATTCCACCAACGCTCCCTCCGGTCAATCATGAGGATCTGATGGCAGAACCGAATCACCAACCAGGAAGTCCTCGACAGAGCCAACTCCACCAGTATCGAAGTCATGGTCCTCAAAACCCAGCTACGATGGTCTGGACACGTCATCACCCACAGCGAATACCAAGACAGGTATTCTATGGTGAACTGTCAGCTGGACTCAGGAAACAAGGCTGACCAAAGAAAAGATTCAAGGATCAGCTAAAGTCCAACTTGAAGTGGGCTGGCATTACACCAAAGCAACTAGAACTCGCTGCCTCTGACAGAAGCAGCTGGCGAACCCACATTCACCATGTCGCCACCACCTTTGAAGATGAGCGTCTTCAACATCTTGCCGCTGCACGTGAATGCCGACACCAGGCCACAACCGCACCTCCCATAACAACTGGCGTCCCATGCCCCATGTGCCACAAACTCTGTGCCTCAGCCTTTGGACTCCAAAGCCACATGAGGGTACACCATAGATGAAATTGCACAAAGACAATAGTCATTCTCAGTCACCGAGAGACAGAATGGTTGGATCAGTTTACAATTCCATCAACAGTGCATTTTAGGGGGGCAGCCAGGTGACTCGAAGGAAGGACTGAGAGCCAGGTGTAGAGATGGGAGGTCCTAGGTTCAAATCTGGTCTCAATACACTTCCTAGGTATGTGACCCTGGGCAAGTCATAAACCCCCATTGTCTGGCCCTCATTGCTCTTCTGCCTTAGAACCAATACACAGTATTGATTCTAAGACAGAAGGTAAGGGTTTAAAAAAACCAGTGCATTTGTGTCCCCTTTTTTTCCACATCCACTTTAATATTTATCATTTTCCTTTTCTATCTTGTCAGCCAATCTGATAGGTCTGAAGTATAACAATATATAACAATACTTCTGGGTTATTTTAATTTTCATTTCTCTAATCAGTAGTGACTTAGAACACTTTTTATATGACTTCAGATAGATTTCTTCATTTAAAAACTGACTTGATATCATTTGATCATTTATTATTTGGGGAATGACTTCCACCTATCCACAGATTTGTCTCAGTGTCCTACATATTTGAGAAATGAGGCTTTTCCACTGTTTTTTAGTCAGAACCAGCTTGCTTTCATGATTGCTACTTTGCAATATGGTTTGAAATCTGGTACTGCTAGGTCACCTTCCTTCACAAGTTTCAAAAAATTCTCTTGCTCTTTTGACTTTTTGTTCTTTCAGTTGAATTCTGTTATTTTTTTCTAGCACTGAATAAGAAAATAAGTAGAATTATAATTTTTACTACATTGGCTTACTCTACCCACGAGTGAGATTTATTAGCAAATGCTTAGGCAAGGAGGGTTCCTTGGTTCTGTCTTGTTTTTAGGTTTGATTTTCAGTCCCCTGGGAGCATTTAGTTTGTAATTGGGATGGAAAGGTTTTCAGAGGTCTGAACTTTTGTTGCCTCTATGCTGCCATTTTGAATCTGCCTCTAATTGTTTATTTCTTTCCATACTATTTTTCCTATTTATCCTTCTTTGTCTTTTTTTTTACCCTTCCTCTCCACAAAAGTTGCTTTTGACCACTACCTCCTTTAATTTGTCCTTGCTTCTAGTATCCTCTGTCTCTATCTCCTTCCCTTCCTACTTCTTAACAATTTTGATTAAGGTGAGATTCAACCATTTTCCTCTCCAGTATAAAAGCTCTTTTTTTGTGTGACTCTTTTATATGACATAATTTTCTCCACAGTCCTTCTAACTTTTCTAGTAATAATAAAGTTCTTAGAAGTTACAAGTATCATCTTTCCATATAGGAATGTAACAATTTAACCATTTTAATTCCCTTATGATTTTTCTTTCATGTTTATGCTTCTCTTGAGCCTTGTGTATGACTGTCAGATTTCCTATTCAGTTCTGGTCTTTTCATCAAAAATGCTAGAAAGTTCTTTATTTCATTAAATATTCATTTTGCCCCTAAAGGATTAAATTCTGTTTTGCTAGTTAGGTTATTCTTGGTTGTAATTCTAGCTTCTTTGTTTTCCAGGACATCATGTTCCAAACATTCTATTTCTTTAATGTGGTAGCTGCTAAATCTTGTGTGATTTTTGACTCTGGCTCTATTACATTTCAGTTGTTTATGTTGCTGTTTTCAGTGCTAGTCCTAGGGATTTAAAAGTTTTTGGTGTTTCAAGTTGTTATGATACAAGAAGATGTGTGGTCTCTGCTCTTCTGTCCTATGCTCTGGTTTTTATCCAGGAAAGGCCTTTACTTTCCTGCAACTTCATTTGTTAGTGCTTCTTTTGATCCTGGAGCTGTGGCTAGTTCCTCTGCTCTTCTGAGGCTGGAAGGGCTAGTGCTCCTTTCTGTCTTGAACCTGAGACCAGGGACCCTGCTCCTTTGAAAGCAATGAGGAGTACTCTTTTCCACTGTGGAACTGTTACTTGTTACCCCCTGCTGTCCTAACACTCCAGGCATTAGTTCTTCCCTCTACCTTGGAAGTATGACCCTCCCCTGAAGCTACAAGGACTTGTGGTCCTCTTCATCCTGGAACTGTGACTTGGAATGGCATATAGGCCATGTAACAGGAGAGCAAAGGATCTCCCGTAATATCCTTTTGAAAAGTTTTAAGAAATAAAGAAATGTCTCATGATGACCTTTCTCACCCTGACCTTTTGCTGATGTTGGGACTCCAAAATTCTATATGAGGTATTGTTTTAAAGTTTTTTAGAGGGGAATTTTAGGAGAGTTCAATTGAATTGCTGTCTATTCTCCACCCTGGTTTCCTGGCATGTTTTCCATAAGTTAGACTGGTATAAGTCTCCATAAACCTTGATACTCGTTTTATTATGTAGAAAAGGGAAAAATAAGTGAGGTACATGGGAAAACAACATGGTTTAATGACATAATAGAAAAAAAATACCATTAGATAGGTAGTGAAGAGATCTAGATTCTTGTCCCATCTGTTGGTACCTGGAAAGACATTTTGACCTACATTTCATTATTTTTTATCTCTAAAATAATGGGATTGGAATAGATCATAGATATAGATCGGAATAGATACTTCTTTCATATTTTTCAATGTCAGATTTCTCATATTCTATGAGTCTTCAAAATTGAATTTATTCAAAGCATTATAGCCATATAACCATCCTCATAGAGTTTTCAGTTATCTTAGAGTTGGAATGGTCCAGGACCCTGCCTTTAGATTATTCTCATGAGTTATTTTCATGCCCCCTTTTACATAGAAGATAATTGAGTAAGTCTGATGAAACAACAACAACAACAAAAAAAATGTACAAATTCCCAGCAATTGTTTGTGAAGGAATAGGAGTTTTTCTTCACTTCATTGAATACACTTTTCTTGATTGTAATAGTAAGCAATAGCAAGAGGCTATTTGACTCTTTAATAATCACCCATTTCAGGAGTCTTTGAAATCATAGCAACAACTCACACACTCAATAAGCTTAGTGTGATTCTATTCAAACATACCAAATATTAGATAAAGTGGTAATAAGCACAAAACATATATTTAGGCAAGTATTACGCATTCCCCTTCTATTAAGTTTTACATTAGTTTCATTCTAGCTAGATTATCACTTTCAGATGAATGTACTCAAATACTTAGGAATATACCCTACATGATTACCTAAAAACTAAATTTGAGGCAATGAGGTATTTAAAAAAAAAACCTTTATTTACTGTCTTAGTATCAAATTCAAAGACACAAAAGCAGCAAAGGCTAGGCAATTAGTTAAGGGACTTGTTCAGGATCTTACAAGCATCTGAGGCCAGGTTTGCAATAAGGACTTTTTAATTAGAAATCTTTTAAACAAACTTGTTGGCAAGTAAATAGTAATAATGTTCATTTATCTGAGTAAAATGCAAGCTCTTTGAAGGCAAGGGCAAGGGCATTCATTCATTCATTCATTCATTTCCAGAACCCAGCACAATGCCTTTACTTAATAAACACTTGTTTATCTGATTTACTTTCTTCAAAAGGATCCCATGAGATAGATAGTGCAAGAACAATTATGTCCAATTTAAAAATAAACAAACTAAAACTCTGAGAGGCTATTCTATTTGTCCATTATCTCACTTCTGGTAAATAAGTGGAAAGGTATGATTTGAATTCTTATTCCAGACTTAGTACATATCTTACCATACCAAAGGAAATCCTAATGGAAAAATAATTCTTCCATACAATGGTCTTGGAAATTATCACTGATTCACTGACTTGGGATGAATAGTCAAGGATAACAGAAAGGGTGAAATTCACACTCAGGACGACTTCTGTGCTGGAGGGTGGGCCAGTAAGAACATTGACTGAGCTGAAAAAATTTTGTTCTTTTCATTTTGTTAAAAATGCTGAAGTAGATAAGATGGTTGATGTGAAATTTAAGATGGATTTTATTTTAATGTGGTACAGTAAGATGCATGAGATTTTTCACTAATAAATCTCTCTTGGTTATTTATATTCATATATTCATATTAGGAATTTGATGAATACATACTGCTTCTATTTAGTATTTGATTGAATAGTAAAAAGATGGACTCATCCTGTCCCTAGTAGAAAGGATGAATACAACAACATGTAATTACTAACATAAATGAAATGTTTTCTTGTCTCATGAATGGAATTAATGTTCCTCTATTGCATATTCGACCAGTCCTAGCTTTATACATATTATTATCCCCATTCTGCATGCTCATATTATAACTATACAGGGTGCAGATCGAAGCATTTGCAGAAAATTATCATTTCTACAAAGTATTTTCTTCCAGTTTCCATGGACATTGACCTAAGGAAGACTCCTTGAAGACTCCTCATTCATGATGGACTTAGAAATCATCTAGACAGGCATAATGACACAATGTTGGCATTAAAATGTTTTTTCACTTGACTTATATTCTGAGAAAGTAAATATTTCATTTAAGAATGTATCATTTTCTTTGTATACCATCCCTTCCCAAGTCTGGCAATATGATCAATGCAGAACTACAGGATTAGAGACTCTTGGAAATCTTCTCTCAATGAAATAAGTCCTTGAGGTGAAAATACAGTCATTATGAATAGCTATATTAAAAAGAATATTTCAAAACTGTTCGTTGCACAGCATTTTTGATGGTTGTTATTTTCTTCATTTTGCATTATGGCCTCACAGAACTAATGCAAACATAGCCCTTCTAATGACAAACTGGGTGTAGACCTGAAATTGGCCAAACTTGGAGTTGTAGTCTACCCAAAAACTTTTGCAGTTCAGAGTGTAGGCTCTATAGCAGACACTATCAACAGTACTATTTATGTACTTTTCAACTATTTTCACATGTATAAAGCTATGCTATCATTTTAAATATATTTTCAATAGGTTTCAATATTTTTTGATGGGTCAATGATGAAGTTTTCACTGTTGTGCCCCAACTCATTTTCCCATAAGCTGTGTGATATTTTTGTGGAGATTATTTTTTTTGCAAAAGTTTGAATAGTATGATGCTTTGGGGGAATCTATACAATGAGAAATAGTACAGTTGACTAACACTTAGTTCTGTTCCTAGAATGTTCCATTTTGTGTTTTGCAATGTTCTCCATCTCTCGTTTGCTCATAAATTCCTCTCTTCATAAATTTGATAGATAAGATAACCCCTATTCTTCTAATTTGCTTATGGTATCTCCTTTTAAGTCAAGATCATATATCTATTTTGATCTTATTTTAGTGAATGATGTAGGGATTAGTCTATACCTAGTTTCTGCCAAACTACTTTCCAGTTGTTTCAGGAATTTCTACCAATTAGTTATTTCTTATCTCAGTTGCTTGGATCTATATTTATGTAAAATACAAGGCTACTATAATCTTTTGCTACTGCATTTGCTACTGTTATTACATGCATGTTCTGTTTCACTGACCTGTCTTTCTACTTCTGAGCCAGTACCAGGTAGTTTTGATAATTACTACCTAATAGTATAGTTTAAAATCCAGTACTGTTAGACCTCCTACCTTTAAATGTTTAATTTATTCTTTTCATATTCTTTTTTCCCCATTTGAATTAATTTATTTAGTCAATTTAGAACATTATTCTTGGTTACAATAATCACATTATTTCCCTCCCTCTGCTCCACCCACTCTTCCCACAACCAACGCTTAATTTCATTGGGTCCTTGATCAGAACCTATTTCTGTGTTGTTGTTTACACTAGGATGTTCATTTAGAGTCTACATCCCCAACCATATCCCTTCCACCCATGTATTCAAACAGTTGTTTTTCTGTAGTGTTTTTACTCCCACTGTGTTTCCCCTGGATGTGGATAGTGGTTTTCCTTGTAGGTTCCTCCAAGTTGTTTGTACCACAGTGTATCAGTCTCTGTGTACAGTGTTTTCCTGGTTCTGCTCCTCTCACTCTGCATCAATTCCTGGAGGTTATTCCAGTCCCCATGGAATTCCTCGATTTTGTTATTCCCTTAGGCACAATAGTATTCCATCACCAACATATACCACAATTTGTTCAGTCATTCCCCAACTGAAGGGCATCCCCTCATTTCCCAATTTTTGGCCACCACAAAGAGCACAGCTATGAATATTTTTGAACATGTATTTTTCCTTATTATCTCTTTGGGGTATAAAACCAGCAGTGCTATGGCTGGATCAAAGGGCAGACAGTCTTTTATGGCCCTTTGGGCATAGTTCTAAATTGCCCTTCAGAATGGTTGGATCAATTCACAACTTCACCAACAATGCATTAATGTGCCCACTTTGCCACATCCCCTCCAGCATTCATTACTTTCCTTTACTGTCATGTTAGCCAATCTGCTAGGTGTGAGGTGATACCTCAGAGTTGTTTTTATTTGAATTTCTATGTTATAAGAGATTTAGAACACTTTTTCATGTGCTTATTAATAGTTTTGATTTCTTTAACTAAAAATTGCCTATTCATGTCCCTTCCTCATTTATCAATTGGAAAATGGCTTGATTTTTTTGTACAATTGATTTAGCTCTTTATAAATTTGAGTAATTAGACCTTTGTCAGAAGTTTTTGTAATGAACCTTGTTTCTCAATTTGTTGTTTCCCTTTTAATTTTGGATGCATTAGTTTTGTTTGGACAAAAACTTTTTCATTTGATGTAATCAAAATTATTGATTTTATATTTTGTGATATTTTCAAGTTCTTGCTTGGTTTTAAAGTCTTTCCTTTCCCAAAGATCTGACAAGTACACTATTCTTTGTTTGCCTAATTTGCTGATACTTTCCTTCTTTTTATTCAGGTCATTCACCCATTCTGAGTTTATCTTGGTGTAGGGTGTGAGATGTTGATCCAAATCTAATCTCTCCCACACTGTCTTCCCATTTTCCCAGCAGTTTTTATCAAAAAGTGGGTTTTGGTCCCCAAAACTGGGATCTTTGCTCTTGTCATAGACTGTCTTGCTGAGGTCATTTACCCTAAGTCTATTCCACTGGTCCTCCTTTCTGTCTCTTAGCCAGGACCAAATTGTTTTGATGACTGCTGCTTTATAGTATAGTTTGAGATCTGGGACTGCAAGGCCTCCTTCCTTCACATGTTTTTTTTTCATGATTTCCCTGAATATCCTTGATCGTTTGTTCTTCCAAATGAACTTTGTTATAGTTTTTTCAAATTTAGTAAAAAAGTTTTTTGGTAGTTCAATGGGTAAATTAATTTGCCAAAAGATTGTCATTATGTTAGCTCGTCCCATGAGCAATCAATGTTTTCCATTTGTTTAGATCTAATTTTGATTGTGTGGTGTTATGTTCAAATTTAGGGTTTGAAACTGAGTATAGTAATTATAGGTCACCAAGGATATTAGTTTTATAGTGATTTAATTACAGCAGGGGGAAGAAATTATTGGAGGGAGAGAGAAAGAGGGAGAGAAGGAAAAGGAGGTTAACTCAAAAACCACTCTGGCTCAGGCTGTGCCAAGGCAGGACTCTAACACCTTGGAGAGCCAAGGCAGAGAAGAGAGTCAGTCCTTATCACTCATGTGACCAATCTGAAGAGAAACTGTCTGTGGGGCTCCTCCAAGCTCGAGCTCCAGGATAGGACTGGTGTCTCGCCCTCTCCATAGGAAGTGGTGAGAACTCCAGAGGCTGTTCTCTACCTAACTTCCTGCATCTCACATGTACCAATGGTGGCTCAAGCTTGGCTTAGGACAGCCCAGAGGGGCAGTTCTTTGTTTCTGATTTGTCATTATCTAGCACATGCCTGTGTAGTGTGGGCATGCACATTGCTGGGTGCTAGACCAAGCAAGATGGAGGAAATTTAAAATTCACAGTGGAGAGCATTTTGCAGTTGTGTTCATATAGTTCCTGCAGATAAATTCCCAATTATTCTATATTGTCTAGGGTGATTTTAAATGGAATTTCTCTTTCTAATTCTTGTTGCTGAAATGGATTGGAGATATATAGAAATGATGATAACTTATGCAAGTTTATTTTGTATCCTGTGACTGCTAAAATTATTGTTTCGACTAGTTTTTTGGTTGATTCTCTAGGATTCTTTAAGTAAATCATCATATCATCTGCAAAGAGTGATAGCTTGGTCTCCTCATTGCCAAATTTAATACCTTCAATTTCTTTTTCTTCTCTAAGTGCTAGAACTAGTGTTTTTAGTTTTTAGTGCAATGTTAAATAATAGAGGTGATAATGGGCATCCTTGTTTCACTCCTGATCTTATTGCGAAGGCTTCTAGTTTATCCCCATTGCAGATGATGTTTTCTGATGGTTTTAGATATATGCTGTTTATTATTTTTAGGTAAGGTGCTTCTAATCCCTATACTTTCTAGTATTTTCAATAGGAATGGGTGTTGTATTTTGTGAAAGGCTTTTTCTGCATCCATTGAGATAATCATGTGATTTTTGTTGGTTTACTTGTTGATATGGTCAATTATGTGGATGGTTTTCCTAATATTGAACCATCCTTGCATTCCTGGCATAAATTCCCCCTGATCATAGTGAATAACCCTTGTGATGACATGCTGGAGTCTTTTTGCTAGTATCCTATTTAAGATTTTTGCACCTATATTCATTAGGGATATTGGTCTATAGTTTTCTTTCTCTGTTTTTGACCTGCCTGGCTTTGGAATCAGTACCATGTTTGTGTTGTAAAATGAATTTGGGAGAATTCCTTCTTTGCTTATTCTGTCAAATAGTTTGTATAATATTGGGATTAGTTGTTCTTTGAATGTTTGATAGAATTCATTTGTGAATCCATCTGGACCTGGGGATTTTTTCTTAGGGAGTTCTTTCATGGCTTGTTCAATTTCTTTTTCTGATATGGGGTTGTTTAGGTAATTTATTTCTTCATCTGTTAGTCTAGGCAATTTATATTTTTGTAAGTATTCATCCATATCACCTCAATTGCCATATTTGTTGCCATATAATTGGGCATAGTAATTTTTAATGATTGACTTATTTTCCTCTTCATTAGCGGCGAGGTCTCCCTTTTCATCTTGGATACTGTTAATTTGTTTTTTTCTTTCCTTTTTTTTAAATTAGACCGACTAGTACTTTGTCTATTTTATTTGTTTTGTCAAAGTACCAGCTTCTAGTCTTATTTATTAAATCAACAGTTCTTTGACTTTCAATTTTATTAATTTCTCCTTTGATTTTTAAGATCTCTAATTTAGTGTTCATCTGGCGATTTTTAATTTTTTTTGCTTTCTAGTTTTTTAATTTGCATGCCCAATTCATTGACCTCTGCCCTTCTTAATTTGTTAATATATGAACTCAAGGATATAAATTTCCCCAAGTACTGCTTTAGCTGCATCCCATGGGTTTTGAAAGGATGTCTCATCATTGAAATTTTCTTCAATGAAGTTATTAATTGCTTCTATGATTTGTTCTTTAATTAACTGGTTTTGAAGACTTGTATTGTTTAATTTCCAATTAATTTTTTATTTACCTCTCCATGTACCCTTAATAATTATTATTTTCATTGCATTGTGATCTGAGAAGTTTGCATTTATCATTTCTTCTCTTTTGCACTTGTTTGCAATGATTTTATGCCCTAGTACATGGTCATTTTTTGTGAATGTACAAAAAATGTACCCTGTGCTACTGAAAA
Organism: Monodelphis domestica; assembly: GCF_027887165.1. Taxonomy (NCBI): domain Eukaryota; kingdom Metazoa; phylum Chordata; class Mammalia; order Didelphimorphia; family Didelphidae; genus Monodelphis; species Monodelphis domestica. Next base: position 212,177,203 of record NC_077234.1, read on the forward strand.
GAAGGTGTATTCCTTTTTGTCCCTATTTATTTTTCTCCACATATCTACTAACTAATTTTTCTAAGATTTAATTCACTTCTCCTACCTCTTTCTTATTTATTTTTGGTTTGATTTATCTAGTTCAGATAGAGGAAGGTTGAGATCTCCCACTAGTATTGTTTTTCTATCTATTTCATCCTTGAGTTCCACTAGTTTCTCCTTTAGAAATTTGGATGCTATTCCATTTGGTGCATACATTTTGAGTACTTCTATTTCCTCATTGTCTATACTGCCTTTTATCAGGATGTAATTACCTTCCCTATCTATTTTAACTAGATTTATTTTCATTTTGACTTTGTCAGATATCATGATTGCGACTCCTGCCTTCTTTTCATCAGTTGATGCTCAATAGATTTGGCTCCATCCTCTTACTTTCACACTACGTGTATCTATCTTCCTTATGTGTGTTTATTGTAGACAGTATATAGTAGGGTTTTGGATTCTTATCCATTCTGCTATTTGCTTGTGTTTTATGGGTAAATTCATTCCATTAACATTCAGAGTTATGATAACTAGCTGTGTATTTTCCAGCATTTTGATTTCTACTCCTGGACCTGCCTTTTCTTCTTTCACTATTTCCTACCAATGTTTGTTTTTAATCAGTCCCCATAGTTCCCACCATTATTTTACTTCCCTTTCTACCCCTTCCTTTCTTATTCCCCCCATTATTTTCCCTGCAGTCTTCATAAAATTACCCCTCCCACCCTCTCCCTCCCTTGTATTGCTTCCCTCCCCACCAGTCCATTTGTTACCCTTCTACTCCCCTATAGGATGCAAATCTATTCTCTGCCCCAATGGATTGGATTGTTCTTCCCTGTTTGGGTCAATTTCAAAGCACGTAAGAGTTGATTATTTCCTATCTCCAATCTATTTACCCTTCCAGTGTAATGATGTTTTCTACCCTCCCGCCATGAACTTCTTTGTGACACATAAATTACCCCCATTTGTTTCTTTTCCCATTTCTTTTAGTATGAACCTCTTTTTTAGCTCTAGTTGTATATATATACTTATATATACACACATGTATATGTATTTATCCATGCATATATCTATATACCTATTTATGTCTTGTCCTTTTATCCCATACAGTTTGTCACTGCTCTCTCTAAGTGTAATTCTTATAGCTGCCCAGGTGATAACAACAGTTTTTAAGAGCTACCCATGACCTCTTTTCTTATAAGGATACATAATATTTTAACTCATTGAGTCTCTTAAAGGTTTTTTGTTTGTTTGTTTGTTTGTTTTCTTTTTTTCCCTTTTTTAAAATTACTTTTTGATGATTCTCTTGAGTTCTGTTCTTGGGCATCGAATTTTCTGTTCAGGTCTGGTCTTTTCTTTACAAATTTTTGGAATTCTTCTATTTTGTTGAATGACCGTACTTTCCCCTATAGAAATATAGTCAGTTTTTCTGGGTAGTTGATTTTTGGTTGTAGACCTAGCTCCCTTGCTTTCTGGAATATCATATCCCATGCCTTTCAGTCCTTCAGTGTGGATGTAGCCAGATCCTGCATTATCCTCACTGTGGTTCCATGGTATCTGAATGACTTCTTCTTGGCAGCTTGTAATATCTTTTCTTTGTTTTGATAGTTCTTGAATTTGGCTATAACATTCTTGCGTGTTGCCAGTTGGGGATTAAGAACAGGAGGTGATCTGTTGATTCTTTCAATCTCTACTTTTCCCTCTTGTTCTAGAATATTGGGGCAGTTTTCTTGAATAATTTCCTGTAGTATTGTGTCCAGGCTTTTTCTTTTGTGTTGTCTTCTGGTAGACAAATGATTCTTAAATTATCTCTCCTTGAACAATTTTTTTAAATCCTCTGTTTTGTGAATGAGATGCCTCATATTTTCCTCAATTTTTTCATTCTTTTGGTTTTGTTTTATAGTGTTCTACTGCCTTGTGAGGTCACTTAATTCTAGTTGTTGTATTCTGGTTCTTAAAGACTGGATTTCATACTTGGCTTTTTGGTCATCCTTCTCTTTCTGTTCTGATTTTCTATGGAAGTCTTCTTTTATCTTCTTTACCTCATCTTTCATCTCCTTTGCTTCATTTTCCAGTTGGTTGATTTTGGCTTTGAAGACAGCATTTTCTTGTCTTAGTTCACATGCCTCTGTTTCCAGATGATTTATCTTAGTTTTTAAGTTCTTTTCCCAATCATCTTCAACCTCTCTTAATTGTGTTTTGAATTGCATTTTGAGTTCTTCCAAAGCCTATATTCAATTCACTGGGATTTCTTATTTATCATTTGCTGATCCCTCCCCCTCTGTTCCGTTCACTGTATAGAAGCTGTCTATTGTAATTTCTTTCTTCTTTTTCTGTTGTTTGCTCATATTCACCCCTTCTTTACTCCCCATATTTGTCTGTGCTCTTGCTCCTCTCATTTTTTTTGGTTTTCAGGGCTTCTGTCAGTCTCCCTTCTTGGAACTTTGACAGAGGATCTCTCGGTGCAGTCTCTGGGAAAGGAGTGTTGGGGTTTGAGCTTCCCTGTCCTCTGGAGGCTTTTGATTGGATTAAAGTCCAGCAGCCAGTGAGGGAGTATTGTAGAGCCTGGGATTCCCTGAGTCCTGAAGACTTTTGATGGGATTAAGTTCAGCTGGGTTTGACTGGTAGTGCTCTGAGGCCAAAACCTGGAAGGCTGGAGCAAATATGGAGGATCTCCACAGCTCTGGCCAGGCTTCCAGCTCTATAGACCCTCTCCAGCTCCTTCCCTGTCATCTGTTTTCAACTCTCTGAGCCTGGCATAGCCCTGCCTGCAAGGTATACCCTCCAGAACAGAATCTTTGACCGCCCAGAGGTTCCCACTGCTGCTGAAGGCTTAGTGCTCTAGGTGTGTGGGGGAGGGGTCCTGGGACCTTCCTTCTGCCTTCCCCTTAAACCTGAATGTTCTCGGATTCCGGCTTTTGGGGGGGGCATACGTTTAGAATTGAGTATAGCAGGAGGGTTCCTTGGCTCTGTCTTGTTGTTAGGTTTGATTTTCAGTACCCTAGGAGCATTTGGTTTGTGATTGGTAAGGAATAGTATTCAGAGGTCTGAACTTCTTCTCCTTCTAGACCGCCATCTTGATTCCACCTCTTTTCATATTCTTGATCTATTGTGTTTTGAAATGAATTTCATTATTTTTTCTAGCTTAATCAGATAATTTTTAGGTAACTTAATTATGGTGGCATTGAATAAGTAGATTAGTGTAGGTAGTATTGTCATTTTAACTATATTGGCTCTGCCCATCTATGAACAATTAAAATTTTACAATTATTTAGTTTTGACTCTACTTGTATAGAGTGTTTTATAATTATATTCATGTAGTTCCTGTTTTTTTTTTTGGCAGGAATCCTTCTAGGCATTTTATTTTATCTGTGGTTATTTTAAATCGAGCGACTCTTTTTATTGCTTCTTGTTAGTATTGTATAGAAAGGCTGATGATTTGGGCTTATCTTTCTACTTTATTAAAATTATTGATCATTTCAACTAACTTTTTAGTTGAATCTCTGGTATTTTCCACATATACCATCATATTATCTGCAAAAAAAGATATTTATTACCTCTTTGACTATTCTGATTTCTTCAATTTCCTTTTCTTCTCTTATTGCTATTGCTAACAATTTAATACTATGAAATAATATCAGTGACAATGGGTATTCTTTTTTTACTTCTGATATTTCTGGTAAAGTTTCTACCTTATTCCCATTTCAAATGATACTTGCTTATGGTTTTAGGTAGATAATTCATATTATTTTAAGAGCTACATTTTAACCTATGCTTTCTAGTGTTTTTAGTAGGAATGAGTATCAAAGTTGTTTTTTTTTTTCTGCACCTTTTGATATAATTATATAATTTGTTACTTTTGCTACTAATACACTTGATTATGTTGATAGTTTTCTTTATATTAAACTATCACTATATTCCTGGCATAAATTGTGTTTGGTCACAATGCATAAACTTTGTGATATATTTTCTCCTAGCTAGTATTTTATTTAAGATTTTCACATCCATATTCATTATCTATGATTTTCTTTCTCTATTTTTAATCTTTCTGAGTATTTAATATTATACTAGGTAATGATGATAATAAAATGAAAATTTAGCAAACAAAGCTACCCTTAAGGACATTATTATCTTATTGGGTTTACAAAGTATACATACTCAAAGTTAGATAACAACATAGGAGAAATTACTATAATCTGCTTTCCCAAGCTGATCCATGGGATTTAATGGAGGAAAAGGGACCAGAAAAACTTGAACTGGACCATTTAACATGGTCAGATTGTGTGGACCAAAGAGATAGAATATGACAGGGAAGTGAACTGTGTAAAAGCAAGTAGGAGACATGAATGACTGTCATGTTTAGGAGATTGTGAACAGACCATTCTAGAAGATTTGTGTTGGGAATCAGTAGAAGATATGTTTAGAAAGGCAGGTTAGGTCAAATTATGAAAGAATGTGGAATTTATTAATTATATTAATCTATGCTCAAGTTCAGAATTTGAACAAGAATTGTAAACGGGGGAAATGAAGTGGAAGAAACACATCAATCAATCAATCAAAGATAGTATTTTTAGAGTTATGGGTCTGGGGATCAGGAGAGATTAGTCTTAGAGATAAATTTGCATGTCATCTATATAATGAATCTATAAAACATACTTATATTTTTGTGTAATTTCTATCAATTGGGACAGCCATATAATTAAATTCTAGCATCTTATTACTATTAAATAGCAAAATGTCTGGTTTGTCTATTATTTATATTCTTCCAGAGAATCAAGAAAATCTTTTAATTTGGAATTCTTGAGGTAGAGTTGACTTCTAGAGAATTAGGAATTTTCTTTGTTACCTTGGACTGACCAACACTTACCCCAACCTTCCTTTCAATATAGGAGTGTGTGATGGAGAATAATATCAGTCCTAAAACCTTGCCTAAGGGTTGATATCAAGAGAATTTACTTGGTTTGCTCTGGATACATTCTGCTACTCTCACCCAGAATATGTTTTCTGTCCTTTGTATTTAACTTGAGTTAGAAGTTAGAAAAAGAAGAGTTATTGTGGCTTTTATTTTCCCCCTTTTAGGCTTAGGAGGTGCTAACAAGAGAAAAGCTCTTGTCTCTGCCCTTTCTTCCTCCCTTGAAGAGAACAGTGAAATCTTTAGCCATTATCTCCTGTTCCTCTTATTCTGTCTTAGCATGAAGAAGAATCTAGTTACTAGCTTTCTCAGGGGAGAACGTAATAGATGGGGTTAGTGAGTTAGCCCTTGAGAACTGTCATGATGACATGCATAATCGGGTTTTGACTCCCCCTCTACTCCCACCCCATTCCTAGGTCACACTTTCAGTTAGGATGCAGTAGCTGCCTGGATCTGGGTCAAAATTGGACTTCCTATTCATCTAATCCTGTAGGTCAAGCTGTCCGTTTTAGTTGTCAGTTGACAGTCAATGCCTTGAAACCATCCCCTGCCTTGTGTCTGACACCACACAATTTAGCTGTTGGTAAAGAAGGGCAGTGTGCTTTCTCTTCACAAACCTAAAGATAATAAAACTTGCAATGTGGATGTCCATTTGTCTTATTTACCAACATTAGATACAGTAATTCTATTTCTTCTTTCAGATTCCTTTTCGGTAAGCCTTTTTCCATCCTTTCCCTTCTCTCGAGCTCTCTCTTGGGGCTCAACCTTGTCAGAGTTCTAGTTCATTCACATTTCACACCCCTGGTAAGGGTAATGTGCTCAGGGTTATGAAACCTTGATGGATGGCCAAATTAAGCTGTAATGCTACAGGCCTCCTAATCTATTGTATTTAATTAGAAATCCTCAGAAGTTCTCTTGTGCCTTTCAATCCTTTCCTGAATGAAGCTTATATACAGATTAAAAAAATTTTTTAGGATGACCGATGGCAAATGCGTAACATTAAAGTCAATAAAAGCTAGACTCTGTGACTCTCTTTCTTTAGGGTCAACATTCCTGCTCTTTAATTTTGTTGTAAGGTAAGTAGTCAGTTGTATCATCTCCATTCAAAAATAATTTGGGTAACAGAAGCATGCAGTAAATTAAATCATTTGCTCCCCAGAGGAGTGAATAGTAAAATCAGATACAGATATCTTCATAATTGCTTGCTAATATTTCTAGATATTTAACTACTGGTTAAGTCTCCAGTGGATTTGTGATCTCCCTGAGGTTTATATTCCCCTCAATTGTGTAGAATATCCATGCCTGACCATTTTATTCATATTTCATGTGTTCTCCTAAGTTTACTTCAGCATATCCACCCAACAGGCTGGTATCTTTCTCCACTCACCCACCTTTTTTTATTTTTTGTAAATAAAATAGATACTAGTGGAGCTTTTTATTGTCCATAACCTTACTCTTGCTATATGAGAAACATATCTATTTAAAAATAGCCTTTTATTTTCCCCATATTACATGTAAAAATAATTTTAACATCAACTTTTTAAGTCTGGAATTCCAAATTGCCTCCTTTCTTCTGTCCCTCCCATTATTAATCTTTTTTTTTTTTTGTGGAAGAGATCTCAAATGAAAAAAAGGAAGAAGAAAGAACGTGAAACATATATGTTTCAGTATGCATTGACTCCATCAGTTCTTTGAGTCATTATGAGTCTTTGGGATTGTCTTGGATAATTGTATTGCTGCAAAGAGCTGGTCATTTCAAGAAATATTGCTGCTACTAAGGACAATGTTATTCTGGTTCTGCTCATTTCATTTTGCATCAGTTCTTGTTAAGTCCCGATTTTTCTGAAATGATCCTACTTGTAATTTCTTATAGCACAATAGTATTACATAACTATAACATAATACACTTGTTCAGCTATCTCCAATTGATGGACAATTCCTCAGTTTCCAATTCTTTGCTACCACAAAAAGAGCAGCTCTGACACATGCATTCCTCTTATAATATCATTTTCACCACTTTTCCTTTTGAATTCTCCTTTTGTGATCTGTTGTAATTCATTCATGTCTACCATATGCCTTTCCATCCTCCCTTTGGTTGATTTGCAATCTCAATTTTTTGCAGATTATAGTCTTCTGTGATTTATAGTCAAAGAACATTGGAAGAATATTGGTATTAAATGACAGGTTTTTGTTTTAGGGAAAAGCTTAGAGTTACCAAATCACATTCATGAGTGAATCTTATTCTCATAAATTTCAGTTCCCTGCCACCACCCCCCAGCCCCCACACTGAGTCCCATATGCATTTTGGAAATTAGAGTTTTATCAGAAAAATTTGCTGCAAAGATTTTTTTCATCCCCAGTTAATACTTTCTCTTCGAATCTTATCTGAATTTGTTTATAAACATTTTCCCCATTTTATGTAGTGAAATTTGTTATTTTTTATCTTCCATGATCCTTTATTTCTCTTATTTGGTCATTAACTCTCATTTGGTCATTATTTTTGATCCTCTAAATCATTTAGTATGTAATGTATTCAAATCTAGGCTCAATTATTCATTTTTATGTCTGTTTGAAACATACTTATATGATCAAGGGTACTTTATCACTTATTAACTAAGAATAGCATAATCCATTATTACAGTCTGCCCAAGACAATAAGCATCCTTCATTCACGTAGATTTTTTCTTGTGTGTGTGAATAGTTAAACTAAGCTCTTAAGTGATAATGAATTTCCCTTAGTATATACTGAGATACTCTGGGACTTGATGTCATCTGTGAAGCACGATGTCACCTATAAAGATGAGTAACATAAAACTTGATGATCCATAGAAAATTCCTTCTTGAATTCTTAATTGAGTCTCCTCCATGACAATGGTGAGTATTTTGATTCACTGGCAATTATTATCCAAGGCTTTGCCAAAGTATGTTATCTCTGTTACATTTTTCAGTTAATCTGTGTAATTTTTACTTCTTCATGAGAGACACCTTTTTGAAAAAAATCTTTTTTTTTGTTAACAAATATAATTTAGCAAATAAGCTTTTATTAAGCTTCTACTATTTGACAGGAACTCTAATGATCTTTGAAGATACAAATAAAGGCAAAAGACATTTTAGCTCACATTCTAATGGGGGAGACAACATGCAGATAATTCTGTATTAATAAGCAATGTACAGGAAAAATAGGAAATAGCCATCAGCAAAAAGGCCGTTGAATTAAGGATTAATAATGGCTTACAGTAGAAGGTGAGATTGAAACTATGGTTTGAAGGAAGCTAGGGAAGCCAGGCAACAGGGATAAGGAAGAAGAGCATTCCAGTCTTATATAAGGAATAACAAGTGGACTAATGCTATTGGATCAAAGAGTATTTGGGTAGGGGTAGGGGTACTAGGTGTAAGAAGACTGGAAAAGTAGGGGGTGGTCAGATCATGAAGAGATTTGAAAGCCATTCAAAAGATTTTTACATTTGATCCTGGATGTGATAGGAAGACATGAGTTTATTGGTTATGCTAAGGTGATGTGGTTGTACTTGTGCTTTAGGACTGATGGGGGGTCTTGTATTCTCTAGACCTTTCATTCAGTCATGTGCTGGAAAATATGTGCTTTGCTGTGAAATATAATTTGTAGATGCTTACCTGCTCTCCAATATATTTATCAACAGTGATCTCAATGAGTATGTAGATTATTCTCATAAAATTATATTGATAGGAGGAAAGTTGTCATCTATATCAATAATTAATGATAACCTTTTATCCACCTTGGGGAGAGAGGGGTAATGATCTGGTCTGAGATTTTTCCAGAACTTTGATATCTTTTCTCCCTTAAGATGTTTTGGTAAATGGTCCCTCTAGGACCTCAAAACTGTGCCTCCTCTTCCATTTGTATGCATAGACTTTTATATTTGATTTGATCTGTTTTGTTTGTTTCCCATCTTTTTTTATTTTTTTTAGTCCCATTTATACTTCCTCTGAAAGCCTACTTCTGGAGAACATAATGTAAGATGTTGATCTAAATTTTTTTTTTCCTTTCCAAACCGCTTTCCAGTTTCTTGAGTAATTTTCATCAAATAGGGAGCCCTTATCTAAGTAATTTGTGTTCTTGGGTTAATGCAACACTGGGTAAAAACCTGATTGTACCATGCTAGCATCGATTTTGATAACTGAGAACAAAGTCCAGAAAAGAGTTGATCCATGACAACCATCAATTATTTGAATGGCTTCCACTAGGAAAAACTATTTGCCTTATTTTGCTTGGGCTCAGAGGAATTAATGGGGAATAAGTAATGTGTGGAACTTGCAAAGAGGCAGATCTAGGCTTCATGTAGGGAAGTCATTTCTAGTAAGTAGAGATACCCCAAAGTAGAATAAGTTGCTTTGGAAAATTCCCTTTCATTGGAGGTTTTAAAACAAAGTTTTGATGATGACATATTTGGTGTGTTCTAAAGGGGATTTTTGTTTGAATATGAACTAGCAGGACTATATAGACTTTGAAGTCCCTTCTTTCATTTTCTCTGAATGCTTCTTGAAGGTGTGGACTTTTTCATTTTTTACTTTGTTTTGTCAGTGCCAAACCAAGTTTCTTGTCCTATGCTAGGACAAGTGCTAGTAGGTACTCAATAAGTGTTTTTTGAATTGGATAAAACTGAATATCAGTAGTTTCACTGGTCTGTGTATTCATTTTGTCCTTTGAGGAGTAACATAATTTCATTTTGAACTGTTAAGACAGTAATAGAGCATTATTAGGGCAACTTGGTGGTTGAATGGATAGAGTTTGTCAGGTTGCTGGGAGGGTCAGGGGAGGCTGAGCCTGTTTGGGAGCTTTTCTCCAGCCCTTGGGGAGCTCTCCTCTCAATAAAGTACTACCTCTGTCCCTCCAAAAAAAAAAAAGCCTGGAGTCAGGAGGAACTTAGTTGAAATCAGGCCTCAGACATTTAATAGCTGTGTGACCTTGGGCAAGTCTCAATCCTGTTTGCCTCAATTTCCTCATCTGTGGAATGAGCTGGAGAAGGAAATGGAAAATCCTTCACTATCTTTGCTGAGAAAACCCTAAATGGGGCTATGAAGATTCTAACACAACTAAACGTGACAAAACAACATTATAGAGTTACGATGCTTAGAAAATGCAGCCTCCTGCAGCTAATCTCATGATGAACAGAGCTACATATTTCCCTAGATGACAGATATTCATTATCCTCTATTTAATATTTGAAGCCTTTCCAACTAGATATGATCCATTAGAGCTTCTGCTTTGTTGGCATAGTTTTGAAGAACACAGGATCATCCCCATACTGCAAAGAGGAACAACAGGTCTTTATAGAGCAGAGAATAAGTAGAAATTTTTATTGAAAACATACACACATTTTCATTAGGGCAACATTTTTGAATTATTGAGGAGGACTAGATTAGATATGACCTTGAAGGTCTCTTCTAAATCTAAATACTATGGTTCTATATCAATGCATTAGAATTGTTTGTTTCTGTGTGTCATCCCTCTAGTAAACTATAATTTCCATGAATGTAGGAATGCATGGTTTATCAAAACCCTAGAAAGCAGTCTTCACATAGTAGGTAGACAAGCTATGAATATTTAATCAAATGATTCCCAGTTCATTTTTGGAATCTCTTCTCTGATAAGTTGTTGTTCAGTCACATCTGACTTTGTGATCCCATAGACATGGGATTGTCTTGGCAAAGATATTGAGTGGTTTGCCATTTCTTTCCCCAGTATGTATCCATTTTACACATGAGGAACTGAAGCAAATAGTGGTTAAGTAACTTGCCCATGGACACACAGATAATAAGTGTCTGAGGTCAAATTTGAACTCAGAGTTTCCTGATTTCAAGCTCAATGCTGTATCCACCATGCTACTTACTTGTCAACAGCAATAATGACGAACAACAAGAACAGCAACAACAAGAGGCAGTATTATGAAATGAAAAGAACTCTGAAGTGGGAATCAGGAGAGCTGTATGACCTTGGGTGAGTCACTTTATTTCTTTGGCCCTCATATTGGACATAGGATCTCTAAGACCCTATCACATCTGACATTCCATTTTAGGAATATCTGTGCTCAAAGTTTGTTGCTAAGCTTTTTAACCCTTTCTGTTCTCAGCATATATTGAGAGACATAGGGAAACAAGGGTTAATTACTGTGTGGCTGAGGATAATGAGTCAGTACTGCATATGATAAGGTAAAAATAAAAAGAGATGGCAATTGGTGTTTAAATGGGAAGGAAGTATATTTTCCTCGGTTGCCAGGGTATCTTCACAAAATTTCAATAGAGTAGATGGTGGGGCCATCAGCCAGCACTCATTTAAACATCTGTAAAAAATCCATTGTTAGATTCCTGCATCTTGGGTCACAGCAGAGTGTAGCTATTAACAAATTCCAGCTGCTTTATGGAGTTTCACCAATCATTTCTGATCTTTAGATACATTAAACATATTTTAATGGCCTTCTTTACCCTGAAAATGTAGTAAGACTTTAAATCTTTTTTTAAAATTTATTTTCTTTTGGAGAGATTGTTAAATATTTCCTTTGATTCAAGATTGAGGAAGTCTTTAATGGCATTTTTGGGGGGAAACCTTGATTTTTCTTTTCCTCAAGACAGGTATATTCTATAAAAATGAAGCAAAGAACAGAGAATATTATCCAGATTATTCAATCCCCACCAAGCTCCATACTTAACATTTTAAGATAATGGAGTCACCTTTTAAAAAAGATTCGGGCAGATGATATTCTGAATTATCCATAATTATAACAGTTTTCACTTCTCTTTCCTCACTATTCCTTCTCCTTAATAAATGGGTCTCATTCTTCTGTACCTCCCAGCAATGATGGTATATATATATATATATATATATATATTATATGTGATTATAAAATAATGTGATTTGCAGAAGTGATTGCATCATTATGTATTTTCTCACAATGTACAGCACATTTTAACTTAAAGGGAAATTCATTTTGAATAAAGGAAAAAATTAAACTGAATGCTGATTGATCATGAACAAAATGAAATATATCATTTCCTTCAGTTGGTTGGTCCCTCCACTTTGTGTTTTGCATTCTGACTGTATGTATCCATTCTTTGAACATGATCTTAGGACTAAAGAAGACATTTTGAAAACAAACCAACAAACTTGGCTGTCAGTCAAATAGGTTTTCTAATTCCACTGATTTACTGTCATAGTTTAGGACAGTCTAGGTGGGATGATAGATGATCCACCAGTTCTAGAAGAGCTGTTACAAATTAAGGGAGAGAAATAATTATCCAGTGAACTCAATCAATGTAGATGATGAATCTGGATAAGTGATGTTAAATTTCTTTTCTATCTCCTGAAGAGTATGATTCTTGTGCCTGGATTATCATCGTAATTGCCTCAACTCTCCACTCCATTTTGCCTGTCTTAATCTACAACCATTGTAATGTACACAGACATCAGATTAATTGGCAATAAATCTCAAAGAACAGATGGGTCCTAGGTAGCATTTCCAGTGTCTACATTAGCCATTATTTAGCTGTTTGGTGTAGTTAGAAATCCAGATATAGGGGATTTAGCTATAGTTTCACAAAATGCTATACATTACAGATATTGCAGTCTACTCTCCACCTTGAAGTTCCTGAATACCCCTTTGAGCCTTCAGGAGCAATGAGCCTTTCTCTATTCTCCTTCTGCCTCATTTCAGTATGTTCTTCTCTGACCATGTCTAGCTGGTGAGGAAGATCAGTCCAGCAAATTCAGGCAGCAGAATCAGGACTAGCCTCCCTAGTTAAGGAAGGAAGGCATCTACCCCTAAGGTTGGTGTATATATATATTTTAAGACAGTTGGCACCACGGATTTACAAGAATCCCATTTACTAAAAACAAAACAAAACAAAAACAAACCTTTAATGACTGTCACCTACTGTCATAAACTGTCACTTATGAAGTTGTTGTAATTTACAACTCCTGAGGCTAGCAGCCTTTGTCACTGACTCTGCCTAGACGTTTCCACACAGTATCAAAAACATCTTGATTCCTTGTGGGAGGGAGAACAAGTCAATTACCAACTGCCACTATGGTCAGTTACAAAACTGAGTGAGAGAGTCTATTGTAAAAGGGAGGCTGTAGTAGGATTGTCAGCAATAGGATCTAGCCATCTTGGATGCTATCTAGCTAGAAGCAAAGTTTGTAGGGACAACAACCATTTTCTAACTGTTAACTTCTAGCAGTTAGAGCCTAGAATAGATCTAATGGGAAACATGTTATAATTAATACTTTGGTCAGCTGTGCTAGGAATAATTGCAATTTATTGAGGCTACTGTATAATTTATAATACAGTGGCAGGGATGATAGACACTGTTCTGGGGACATCAACCAATATGACTATGGGATGGACACAGTTGCCAATGAATTATCTAGATGTAAATTACCTCTGAAAAATCATACTCCAAGTCTATGTTGTGTTCTTGGTAGTCACTAACATCTTAAAGAATATCAAAACTGGTGCCAACCTGATCTTCCAAAAGAAAACTGTACATGCTCTAATCATTGATAATAGATTAGAGGCATTGCTTGGGTCAGATCTCTCTTATAACTGAGATGTACCAGGATTACTTGCAGAGAAAACATGACATGGTGAAGGGAACCAATGAGGAGACTGGGGATGTGACAGGACAGACGAATAAGGATGATGTAGTTAGTAATACTAATACTGGGAAACCATTAGGTGCAGTAGGGGGAAATGACCTTGCCAATAACAACAAGGTACCAATTAATGCATCTGCTAACAATCTTGCAAATGCATCAAAGGCTCAAAAGATTATGCCTTTGCATGATATAGCTAAGGTCACTGATAACTCTGGCATTTTACATGCAAAGGTTCATAAGTCATTTACCACCCATTACTTAGAGTCTTTACATAAAAGAATGCCTTCATTTTAATTAAAGCTTCATCTCACGATTAAAGAACTAAAGAGAGCATTTCACCTCTATGAACCAGATTTTGAGGATGTAGAAATTCTTTTATCTGAACTTTTTACACCCCAGGAACATAAAATTTTTATTGAGCAAACTAGAAAAAGATTCCTCTCTCATGAGCTGGCCAGAGTTTTTGAGGATTTGGATTTTTCTAATCCAAGACCAATGGCTTATCTAAGAAAATGCCATGAGGACCTATTCAGGGGATGAAGCATTTATCAGAAAGACTCAATGCATGGGGGAAATTTGACAGACTTTCCCAAGAAAAAAATGAACATCCAAGCTCATTTATTGATCACCTTATTGAAAAAATCGAGGGACTGTTAGGTTTTAGCCCTGATTCAAAAGAATCAGAGGCACACGTGAGGAGACAATTTCTCAAGGGCTGTGATAAGCACTTGAGGGATTTCTTCAGGAATTATTACCCTAAGTTTCACACCATCTCACTTAATGAGCTTAGAGATACTGCCACCTATCTTCATGATAATGAAAGTAGATCAAGAAAAATAAAAACATCTACTGCTCTGTCCACTTTAAAACAAGCTATCCTAACAGCTCCAGCCCTTGGCATTCAAAATTATAAAAAAGATTTTCATCTATATGTCCATGAGGGTAAGGCTATAACTTCTGGAGTGCGAACCCAATATCTAGGATTGACTTTGAGACCTATTGCATATTATAGTGCAATTTTGGACTCGATGGAAAAAGGCTTGGTGCATTGTCTGCGCAGTATTGCTGCTGCTGCCCTCATGGTTAAAAAAGCTAATTAATTAGTGCTGGGATGCAAGATCCATGTTTACTCTGCACACCAGCTAGAAAAATTGCTAAAATCCCAGAGTAGGCATACATTTACATCTGCAAGGCTATGTCAGTATGAAATCATTTTGCTGGCAAATGACAATCTATTTTTACATAGATGTACACCATTGAATCCAGCCATATTAATCCTCGACCTACCATTGAGAGAAAAGCCCATATATGATTGCACACAGACTATAGAAACAGTACATAGAACCAGAGAAGATCTGAAGGGCACACCACTCAAATGATCCAGACCTTCAGATATATTCAGATGGTTCTTCATATGTTTTCAAAGGCAAAAGAATCACAGGGGCTGCAGTTGTGATGGGGGACAGGACCCTCTGGCATGTCTCATTACTGAGTCATGTCAGTGCTCAATTGCAAGGCTCACTCCTCTGGCAAGGATGAGGTGTCCCTAGGAAATCACAGGGCGGATATAACAGCAAGATTCACAGCAAGATTTGGTCCTAGCCATGTTCTGAATTTCTCTCTGGTAGATAAGCCCGATTTCAAACAAGCATACTGCCAAGAAGAGATTCAGTTATGGCAAGAACATCTAGGATCCAGATAAGTGAAAGGAATCTGGTTATCACAAGGAGGAAAGTCCATCTTGCCCAAAAGGCTGTACCAACATCTATGCAATGTGATTCACTCCAGAGGTTATTATGGAGTGCAATCCATGTTGGATGAGGTTTGCCGGTTTTGGGAAGCTCCAGGGATATCAACAATTGCTATAAGAGTGTGTCAGACATGTGACATCTATAGAAAGTTTAATCAAGGTCATTTCAAATGCAAGGCATTGGGAGGATGACCCCTAGCTTATATGCCTTTTCAGTGTCTACAGATCAATTTTATTAACATGCCTCGGGGTGGAAAAGGGAATATTGTAACTAGAGAGGTAACATAGGGACAGAATAAATCAGATTTCATTAGATACAAGTTAACATGTGTGTGTGTATATATATATATATATATATACATATATATATAAATGTTATGAACTATTACATTGGGATTAGTATTATATAAGGCATAGGATAGTTCAATTTTACTTAAGATTTGAATTTTATATTGATTGCAATAGGAATGACTGTTGTATTAAGAGATTGTTATATTGTACAAATTTTGTTGGCACATAATCCTAACCCTTTTCCCACAACTCAGTCTTCGCATAAGATAGGAACTTAGATTAGCAAATAGACAGATTAGGATAAGATTTATTATTTTGGGAGTGGGGAGGTTGTATGGGAACAATAAGTAGCATAGATAGATTAGAATAGACATAGAAGACAAGTAACTGGTGTGGGCCAGGGTGGTACCACATGAACAAAAAGAAATGGAGGATTTGTGACAGAGGCTGGCACTAGAGAAAAAGTGCCAAGCTGAAGAGTATGTGAAATTGATCACCTCAATGGGGGAGGGTCCCCGGGAGTGGAATCAGAAGGAGGAGAAGGCTCTGGCGAGGACAGCAGTGAAGGTCTCTCTGTCTTGAGAAGTCAAAGAGAGAAGGTGGGAAAAGACTTTCTCCTGAGGTTTACCCATTTTTCCTGCTGGTGACTGGAAATCTTTCCCCCAGTACTTCCCAATTGGAGGGACATCTGAAGAGAAACCTGAGCAGACTTTACCTCAGCTCCTGTTGCCCAGGGGTGAGTCAACATGACTTTCTCTCAGGGGGTTCAGGCTGCCAAGGCCTGAGTTCCCCCCAAACTCAAGGAGGGAGGGGAAAGAATTTAGATAGAGACAGGGATCCCTTTTCCCCACTTTACTTTTCCCATTCTTCCCTGCCCGTTATTCCTTTTGTATTACCTGATTGAGTTATCATTAAAAGTTATCTGTTCCCCACGCTGAGTGTGAGTGAATGGATCAAGGGGAGACCTTTTGGTCTCGAATAGTGGAGGAGGGACAAGAGGGATAAGAGCAAATTGGGGAGATCAGCCTTAGCTAAGGAGGGAAGGCAGAAGCGGGAAACTCTTCAAACCCCCTCTCTTTTCTCTGAGACAACCCATTACATCTGCTTTTTCCCCTGAACCCTGCTTTGAGAAGGGGGTTCTTCTCTCTTTCCCCATCTCCATACTGAAAAGTCCAGACTTCCCTCTTCAGGGTACAAAAACTTCCCCCTTTTATTTATTTATTTTTATACAAGCAGTACTAATTTTCAAAAATAAATGCACATAAGTTTAGTGTGGGAGTGTTGGTCCCGAGATGGCCCATGAGCATATGCTTTCAGATAAAGAGGAACTGTATGCCTGCAAAGATTGAACGTCTTTGAGAATAATAAATCAGAGATGTAGTCTTCAAACAAATGGTTTGTAGGGAATTGGGTGGCCAATCTTCATGATCTCTATGGGACTACTGGGAGACAGAGAATACTATGACTGTTTTAAAATGAATGGACTTTTCTCCATCTATGGAATAACATTATGAAGAGTGAATCAAATTCTCTTTGTCTATTAATCAGCGACTTTTAAGTTAATCAATCAAAAACTAAAGTACCCCTACTTAGTACCATACCAGTCACTAAGTTTGAGAGTTCACAAATCACTTGCGAGAGTGGGTGACAACTCCAGAGGCCACTGCTCCCCCCTTGGGCAGTGTTAGGCAAATTGAAAGATTGCAATTGGTTCCCATCAAGTAAGGAAGGGACAGGAAGTGATGTGGAAAAGGACTACAAAAAGTATTGAACTTCCTGTCCAAGGGTCTTCTCCTTGAGTTTTCTCTTTTGGAGTCTCTGCTCCTTGGATCTTCTTTGGACTTCTTCTTTGGAGGACAGCTCCTTTGGGCTTTTGGTCTTCAACTTCAACTTGGAGCTTTGGGCCTTTTGACTGGAGTTTTGGGCTTTGGGACTTTGACTTTTGGCTTTGGAGCTTCTTGGATTCAGGGACTTTCTTGTTGGGTTCATTGCTGCCTTAGTGATCTAAGCTCGCAAGAGTTTTCTGAATTGGGATCTTGCCTGGATCCTGCCTGTCTTGGTGGTGAGTGACTAGGATTCCCATGTGATGACTGGAACTCTGTTGGGGAGTGAACTTCATTTCACAGGATCAGCATTTAGGGTAGGCTAGGCATTCTCCTTACCTCTTTCTCTTCCACATTTCCTTCTTTTTACTAATATTCCAATTAACCAAAATTGTTAAAAGCTGCTAACTGTTTTCCTGACATAAGGGATAACAATTGGTGATCACTTTTTTATAACTCTTATTTAGTAAAAATACCAATTTAACCATTATAACATATGCATGGGGACAACCTTGTTATAGGAAAGCCTTTAAGCCAGTATTTTGTTTGAATCAAACCTTCCAAGAGTCAACAAACAAAAAACACATTTTCTCTATCTTTCAGTCACTTATGTGATGGTAAAGATGTAGTTGCCCATGGAATATCACCTGTGAAATCCTGTCAAGAAGGTAATTGTTACATGTGCAAGTTCCCCCTCTCTCTTCTTCTTCTTTTTCATAACAATGTAGACTGCTTGAGGGTAGGGATTATTTTTGTCTTTCTTTGCATCCCCAGAGTTTAGCACAGTACTTGGTGCCTAATAAATACTTGTTGGTGGATTGACATTTCTTTTTTTTTAATTTATGAGTATATTATCCTCATCATACTTTTATGTAGATGAAAAAGTAGGAAATATGGATTGGTGATTATTTATGCTGTCATGGTTACTTTTTTGGGTAGCATTGAGATCTAAGTTCCCCCCCCCCAACTCTTGGACATCTTCTCTTTCAAAAATTGTTTTTGAATTGATTTTCCATTTCAAAATGTCAGGAGGAAATATATAAACTTGATCTAAAGAAGTTATAATCTTTTAGGAATCCATAAGATTGAGACATATGCTAGGGAAAATTATCCCAAAGCAGTAGGGTCATTGCCAGGCCAACATTTAGTAGAAGGAAGGAAAGAAATATAAAAATTAAAAAATAAGGAGACATAAATCTTAATTTTTTGTTAGTATTTTAGGGTCTGTAGTTTGGGCTAAAGTTATATGCAATTATCATAGTAGACTAGTCATCTGGCCTTGTCCAAGGTGATGTGACCAAGGACTCAAAGTCATTCCCAAAGTCATTAGGGCATTGACACCAAGGTGTGCTATACGCCTGTGAAATTATTGGTTGCACACAATATTGTAAAAGGTCACAGAAGAAGCAGCTTGTTTTGTGAGCAAACACTAAATCACAATTGTCCATTAAATAGAGTAGAAAACATTTCAAAAAATGGAATTCTCTGCATTGTTTTCTGCCCTGTCTTTGGTTTTGTCAGAGAGGACTGTTTGTCTTTGTTCTTGGCTCAATGTGGAAGATCAATCTGGATAAGTGAGGCCCTAAACTTCTCTTTTCTTTCTCCTGAAGAGAATGATTCTTGTGACTGGATAATCATCATAATTGCCTCAACTCTCCACTCCATTTTGCTTGTCCTAATCTACAATCATTTTAACCTACACAGACATTGGGTTAATTAGCAACAGATCTTTAAGAACAGAAGTGTCCTAGGTAGCATTCCCAGAGACTTCATTAGCCATTATTTGGCAGTTTGGTGTAGTTAGAAATTCAGATGTAGGGAGTTCAGCTACAGTTTCACAAAATGCTCTACATTCTCAATTGTGGTGTAAGATCTGGGAGAATGGAGTTATTGAAAGTGAAAACTAATCTTTGCAGTCCTATTAAATTGTATGTGAGATTGTGTGTATGCATCTGTGATATGGGGCCAGGATAGTATTCTGGGCCTTCCCTCCCATCTATTCTCTCTTAAATGTGTATGATGGAAATATATTTCCATTGGCCTCATCCCTTTTTTGTAATTTCTTAAGCTATAATGTCAAGGGCCTGGCTTGGGATTTAAAAACAAAAACAAAAGCCTGGCTTATTGAGTCATAACTTATTGAGTCTGTATTTATTTTACTTTTCTTTCTTGCATTACTTTTCTTCAGTAGTCATATTTTATTCTATGATGAAGATGTGGAGTTAAAATTCTGATGTTGAGAAGGCTGGGAGAAGGTAGTGCAAGGTGGTGAGAGAACCCTCTTTCCTTAGTTCTTTGAAGGGTCTGGAGAACCTTATATGTGAAGCTTTGATGCTCACTCTATTGACTCATCAAGATGAAGTATTTTTAATTCTCTGGGCCTTAATCAAGGCAGATGCTGCTAGTTCTGGGCTTGTCTATGGGTCATCAAAGCAACTCTGAGAATTTCTTTCTGATTTTTTTTTTGCAACTTATCTGTAGCATTTAAATGATGACATGGTAGAAACTTTAATACACCAGTCAAGAGGCATTTCTTAGGTATTTATGATGTACCAGGAAATTGTGGTAAGCACTCAGGATTCAAATAAATTTTTAATAATATTTTATTTGATCATTTACAAGCATTATTCATTAAAGACAAAGATCATTTTCATTTCCTCCCCTGACCCCCATAGCCGATGCATGATTCCACTGGGTGTCACATGTGTTCTTGATTCGAACCCATTTCCATGTTGTTAATATTTGCATTAGAGTTTCGTTTAGAGTCTCTCCTCTGTCATGTCCCCTCAACCGCTGTAGTCAGGCAGTTGCTTTTCCTCGGTGTTTCTATTCCTATAGTTTATCCTTTGCTTATGAATAGTGTTTTTTTCTCCTAGATCCTTGCAGATCGTTCAGGGACATTACACCGCCACTAATGGAGAAGTCCATTACATTCGATTATACCACAGTGTATCAGTCTCTGGGTACAATGTTCTCCTGGTTCTGCTCCTCTCCGTCTGCATCACTTCCTGGAGGTCGTTCCAGTCTCCATGGAATTCCTCCACTTTATTATTCCTTTTAGCACAATAGTATTCCATCACCAACATATACCACAAATTTGTTCAGCCATTCCCCAATTGACGGGCATCCCCTCGCTTTTCAGTTTTTGGCCACCTCAAAGAACGCAGCTATGAATATTTGTGTACAAGTCTTTTTATCCATTATCTCTTTGGGGTATAGACCCAGCAGTGCTATGGCTGGATCAAAGGATAGGCATTCTTTTGTTGCCCTTTGGGCATAGTTCCAAATTGCCCTCCAGAATGGTTGGATCAGTTCACAACTCCACCAGCAATGAATTAATGTCCCTAATTTTCCACATCCCCTCCAGCATTCATTACTTTCCTTTGCTATCATGCTAGCCAGTCTGCTTGGTGTGAGGTGATACCTCAGAGTTGTTTTTATTTGCATCTCTCTGATTATAAGAGATTTAGAACTCTTCTTCATGTGCTTATTAATAGTTTTGATTTCTTTATCTGAGAACTGCCTATCCATGTCCCTTGCCCATTTATCAATTGGAGAATGGCTTGATATTTTGTACAATTGATTTAGCTCTTTATAAATTTGAGTAATTAAACCTTTGTCAGAGGTTTCTATGAAGATTTTTTCCCAATTTGTTGTTTCCCTTCTGATTTTAGTTACATTGGTTTTGTTTGTACAAAAGCTTTTTAATTTGATGTAGTCAAAATTATTTATTTTACATTTTGTGATTCTTTCTATGTCTTGCTTGGTTTTAAAGCCTTTCCCCTCCCAAAGGTCTGACATGTATACTCTTCTGTGTTTACCCAATTTACTTATGGTTTCCTTCTTTATGTTTAAGTCATTCACCCATTTTGAATTTATCTTGGTGTAGGGTGTGAGGTGTTGATCTATTCCTAATCTCTCCCATACTGTCTTCCAATTTTCCCAGCAGTTTTTATCAAATAGTGGATTTTTGTCCCCAAAGCTGGGATCTTTGGGTTTATCGTATACTGTCTTGCTGAGGTCACTTTCCCCCAGTCTATTTCACTGATCTTCCTTTTTGTTTCTTAGCCAGTACCAAATTGTTTGATGACTGCTGCTTTGTAATATAGTTTGAGGTCTGGGACTGCAAGGCCCCCATCATATGTGTTTTTTTTTTCATTATTTCCCTGGATATCCTTGATCTTTTGTTATTCCAAATGAATTTTGTTATGGTTTTTTCTAAATCAGTATAGAAATTTTTGGGAGTTCAATGGGTATGGCACTAAATAGATAAATAAGTTTGGGTAGGATGGTCATTTTTATTATATTGGCTCATCCTATCCATGAGCAGTTAATGTTTTTCCAATTGTTCAAGTCTAGTTTTAGTTGTGTGGAGAGTGTTTTGTAGTTGTGTTCATATAGTTCCTGTGTTTGTCTCGGGAGGTAGATTCCTAGGTATTTTATTTTGTCTAAGGTGATTTTGAATGGGATTTTTCTTTCTAGTTTTTGCTGCTGAGCTGTGTTGGAGATATATAGAAAAGCTGATGACTTATGTGGGTTTATTTTGTATCCTGCAACTTTGCTAAAGTTGTTGATTATTTCAATTAGCATTTTGGTTGAATCTCTAGGATTCTTTAAGTGGACTATCATGTCATTTGCAAAGAGTGATAACTTGGTATCCTTCTTGCCTATTTTGATGCCTTCAATTTCTTTTTCTTCTCTAATTGCTACTGCTAGTGTTTCAAGTACAATGTCAAATAGTAGAGGTGATAATGGGCATCCTTGTTTCACTCCTGATCTTATTGGGAATGCATCTAGTTTATCCCCATTGCATATGATATTACTTGATGGTTTTAGATAGATTCTGTTTATTATTTTTAGGAACGACCCTTCTATTCCTATGCTTTTTAGTGTTTTTAATAGGAATGGGTGTTGTATTTTTATCAAAGGCTTTTTCTGCATCTATTGAGATAATCATGTGATTCTTGTTGGTTTGTTTGTTGATGTGGTCAATTATGTGGATGGTTTTCCTAATATTGAACCAGCCCTGCATCCCTGGTATAAATGCTACTTGATCATGGTGGATGACCCTTCTGATCACTTGCTGGAGTCTTTTTGCTAGTATCCTATTTAAGATTTTTGCATCTATATTCATTAGGGAGATTGGTCTATAGTTTTCTTTCTCTGTTTTTGACCTGCCTGGTTTTGGAATCAGTACCATGTTTGTGTCATAAAAGGAGTTTGGTAGAACTCCCTCTTTGCTTATTATATCAAATAGTTTGTATAGCATTGGGATTAACTGTTCTCTGAATGTTTGATAGAATTCACTGGTGAATCCATCAGGCCCTGGGGATTTTTTCTTAGGAAGTTCTTTGATGGCCTTTTGGATTTCATTTTCTGATATGGGATTATTTAAGAAAACTATTTCTTCTTCTGTTAGTCTAGGCAGTTTGTAATTTTTGTATATATTCATCCATATCACCTAAATTGGTGTATTTATTGCCATATAATTGGGCAAAGTAATTTCTAATGATTGCCTTAATTTCCTCTTCATCAGAGGTGATGTCCCCCTTTTCATCTTTGATGCTGTTAATTTGCTTTTCTTCCTTCCTTTTTCTAATTAGATTGACCAGTACTTTGTCTATTTTGTTTGTTTTTTCAAAGTACCAGCTTCTTGTCTTATTTATTAAATCAATAGTTCTATCACTTTTGATTTTATTAATTTCTCCCTTAATTTTTAGGATTTCTAGTTTGGTTGTCTGCTGGGGGTTTTTAATTTGATAGCTTTTGAGTTTTTTTATTTGCATTTCCAATTGATTGATCTCTGCTCTCCCTAGTTTGTTGATATATGCACTCAGGGATATGAATTTACCTCTGATTACTGCTTTGGCTGCATCCCAAAAGGTTTGAAAGGACGTCTTGCCATTGTCATTTTCCTCTATAAAATTATTAATTTTTTCTATGATTTCTTCTCTAACTAAACAATTTTGGAGTATCATATTGTTTAATTTCCAATTAGTTTTTGATTTGGTTTTCCATGTACCTTTACTGATCATTATTTTTATTGCCTTGTGATCTGAGAAGGCTGCATTTATTATTTATGCTTTTCTGCATTTGTGTGCTATGTTTCTGTGACCTAATGTATGGTCAATTTTTGTGAATGTGCCATGTGGTGCTGAGAAGAAGGTGTATTCCTTTTTATCCCTATTTATTTTTCTCCATATGTCTATTAATTCTATTTTTTCTAAGATTTCATTCACTTCTTTCACCTCTTTCTTATTTATTTTTTGGTTTGATTTATCTAAATTTGATAATGGTTGGTTTAAGTCTCCCACTAATATGGTTTTACTGTCTATTGCTTCCTTCAATTCTTGTAGTTTCTCCACTAGAAATTTGGGTGCTATATTACTTGGTGCATACATGTTGATTAGTGGTATTACCTCATTATCTAAAGTCCCTTTTAACAAGATATAATTACCTTTCCTATCCCTTTTGATCAGGTCTATTTGTGCTTTGGCTTTATCAGATATCATGATTACCACTCCTGCCTTCTTTCTGTCAGTTGAGGCCCAGAAGGTCTTACTCCATCCTTTAATTCTGACCTTGTGGGTGTCAACCCGCCTCATGTGTGTTTCTTGAAGACAACATATGGTAGGGTTTTGGATTGTAATCCATTCTGCTATTCGTCTACATTTTATGGGTGAGTTCATCCCATTCACGTACAAAGTTATGATTGTCATTTTTGTACTTCCTGGCATTTTGATATCCTTCCCTGGTTCTAACCTTTTCTTCTTCGGCTCTACCTTTTAGTCCAGTGATTTACTTTAAATTGGTCCCCCTTGTCCCCTCCCTTGATAAGTTTCCCTTTTTAGTCCTTCCCTTTTTGTTCCCTTCCCTTTCCCCCTCTCTCTTTCCCTCTCCTTTTGTTTTCCCTCTCCCCCTCCACCCCTTGGTTTTCCCTTCTCCCTATCCTTGTTGGGTAAGATAGAATTCAAGATCCCAATGGATCTGGATGTTTTTCCCACTCAGAGTTGATTTCCCTGAGAGTAAGGTTTAGGTAAAAACTCTCTTCCTCTCCTTCTTATAGGAGTTTTCTTCCCCTCCCTTTCCCATGTGAATCTTTGTGTGAGAAAGATTATTCTATTTGGTCTTTCTTTTCCCCCTATTTACACATTACATTTCCCCTACATGTTAGTATACATAGATTGATATAAATGTAGTCCTCATAGAAAAGAGTTTGAGTAAAAGAAGAAGATAACATTTTTCTCCTTTTCCCTTTCCTTCATATTTACCTTTTCAGGTATTCCATGCTCTTTGATTTTCGGTGTAGAACTCTCCACAGAGCTCTGGTCTTTTCTTTGCATAAACTTGGAAATCTACTATTTTGTTGAATGTCCATACTTTCCCTTGGAAGTATATAGTCAGTTTTTCTGGATAGCTGATTCTTGGTTGAAGACCCAGCTCTCTTGCCTTTCTGAAGATCATGTTCCATGCCTTATGATCATTTAGAGTAGAATTTTCAAGGTCTTGTGTGACCCTGATTGGCATTCCTTTATATCTAAATTGTCTTTTTCTGGCTTTTTGTAGGATTTTTTTCTTTTGTTTGAGAGTTTTGGAATTTGGCAATTACATTCCTGGGAGTTGTCTTTTGGGGGTTTATTGTAGAGGGTGTTCTGTGAGTTCTGTCAGTGGCTGTATTGCCCCCTTGTTCTAGAATCTCTGGGCAATTTTCTTTGATTATCTCTTGTATTACGATGTTGAGTTTGCTGTTTATTTCTGACTTTTCTGGTAGTCCAATTATTCTTAAATTATCTCTTCTCCCTCTATTTTCCAAATCTGTCACTTTGTCAGTGAGATATTTTATGTTCTCTTCTAATTTCTTGGTCTTTTGGCTTTGCTTTATTAGTTCTTGCTTTAAAGCCTGGTTTTCCTTTTCACTTTGGTCAAACTGGTTTTGTAAATGAGTGAATTTCTTTTGCATTATTTCCCACTTTTCCTCCCAGAAGGCTTCCATCTTTTTGATCATTTCAGATTCAAATTCTTCATGGGTTTGTGGAGAGTTTCCATTTCCTTTGGACTGTTTCAGAATTTGCTTGTGTTTCCTCTTCTATCTCCTCTATGTTTTATATTTTTGCTCCATAAAATGTGTCCAAATTCGCCCCCTTCTTGGTTTTTTTTTTTAATTTTGGGACTTTTGTGCTTCTGT
This sequence comes from Monodelphis domestica, assembly GCF_027887165.1. NCBI lineage: Eukaryota > Metazoa > Chordata > Mammalia > Didelphimorphia > Didelphidae > Monodelphis > Monodelphis domestica. The sequence continues at coordinate 212,202,814 of NC_077234.1, forward strand.
GGCATTTGCCATCTCTATCTGAGTAGGGGGGGGAGTAGCTTTTCTTATCTCTGTCTGGTGTCCAGAGGTTTTAGCTCTAGGCAGATTGTCCGTTCTATGCAGTTGTTGTTCTGTCTTCCCGGGAAGCCAGGAATTGCTGGTGTGTCCCTGTTACTGCCCTCCTCTTCTCGGCACCCTTCTGAAGTAAGTTGCCTTACTTCCACGATCTAAGCCTGGCTTGGCCCTTGTTCCTGTTCCAGCACTCTGCGGAGGGAGGGGCCGCGGCTTCCCGGAGCTCCAAGGGCTCCTAATGAGATTAGCTTTCCCTGGGTTGAATTTAGTATGCCTTGAGGTAGGTACTTTTTTGTGAGACTCCAAGGGAATGATCCAGCTAGGGGGTTATGAGCTCCCCCCCCCCTCTGTTTCCCTGCTGTCTGGGTGCCCCCTCGACTGGGTTAGGTTGTTTTCAGGATGTGACCTTCAGAATAACCGGCTCCCCAGGCCCTTTTGCCAGCCCTGAGGGTTGCTGTTGTTTCAGAAGACCCTGCTCTCTGAGGGAGAGGGGCCAGGGCTTCCCGGAGCTCCAAGGGCTCCTCCCAGGGGGTTACGAGCTCCCCCGTCCCTCTCTGTTTCCCTGCTGTCTGGGTGCCCCCTCGACTGGGTTAGGTTGTTTTCAGGATGTGGCCTTCAGAATAGCAGGCCGTGGGGCTCTGAGGTTGCCTCTGCTGCCTCGGACTTGGACTCGGCGCTCTGGGTTGGGGGGGATTGGTCCTAGGACCTTTCTTCTGCCTACCCCTTAGGTCTGAGTGGTCTCGGGTTCTGGCTTTTGGGGGGGGGGCTGTACCTTTTGATCCAGGTCCAGGTCCAGGAGGAGGACTCCCAGGGTCTATGCTGTTGATCATTTTGAATTTCGGTGCCCTAGGGGCATTTGGTTTGCTATCCGTAAGGAAGGGTTTCAGGAGATCTGAACTTTAGCTTTCTCTAAGCAGCCATCTTGACCGGAAGTCTCCCCAAATAAATTTTTAAAAAGAAGTTTGTCCTTGGCCTCAAGGAACTTACAGTCTTATAGGAAAGACAACAAAAGAAAGATGAAAGGAAGTGGATATATTCACCTTGGGGGAATGGTGCTGAAAGTCTAAAGAATGTCAGATGGCAGTTACAAGTTCTTTTTGAAAATGGAAATTCCACCAGGAACTAACTAATGGGAGAAGGGAATCAAAGGGAAGGAGGAAGAAGGCAGCAGAATGAAGGAAGTGCAAAGGAGTGATAGAAGTTAAATCATTTGCAAGGTCTGGGAATGAAAGGTCATTATCAACTTTATTTCTCAAATGAATTTTCTCTCAGTTTGTTAGTTGGTATTGATCTTTCTCTCTCTGATCCCACAAAACATTTTGCCTTTATCTCTTCAATATATTTAAGTATTATTTGGCATTATAGATATTTTTGTATTATTCCATATATAGATATACTAGACTATAAGTTCCATGTTCATGACAGTTCTTACCACACAGAAGGTACTCTTAAAAAATGTTTATTGAATGGAATTGCTGCAGAATCTGGAATGCTGCCCTGTTAATGTTGCTGGTGGAAACAATTGGTATCCTTCATGAAGCACAAACTCTCTCAGTAATGCAAATATTCCAGTTTCAAGTCTAGTCCTGACTCTAATTCTCTTTCTTTAATTTGTTTATTCATTCTATAACTGATTCCAGCTTCAATCAGTGAATAAACATTTATTAAGCACCTACTATATAGTAGGCACTGTACTAAATGCTGGAGATACAAAAAGAGATAAAAATAGTCTTGGTCTATAATTGAATGGAAGTCATAGTTACATGAAAATCATAGAGCTAAGTAATTTAATGCCAGAGAGTCAAATTTTGGAGGAAAAAGTTAAAAATGGTTAGTTGACATCACATATATGCAAAATAAACCAATTGGCTATTGATTTAATTTTTTCTTCTTTTTAAACTTCTTATCCAATTATATAGCCTATCTGTGGTATATAGATAATGTATTTTAACTTAAAAATTTTTGTTGATATATTTAAAAAATTCCTTTTATTTACAAATAAATCTTTCTTTTTTCCTTTCCTGGTAAACAATTCCTCTCAATAAACCTGGCATCAATGTGGTGAAGTAAATAGAATGTTGGGCCTGGAGTCAAAATGACCTGAGTACCAACAGTCAATTGCTAAATATATGACTCTAGACAAATCACTTTAACCTCAGTCTTTTCTTCACTCCACCAAAGGGATAATGATAGCACTGACTTTATAGAATTGTTGTGGGAATTAAATAAGATAATATTTTCAAAGCACTTAGCTCAGAATCTGGCATAGCATAGGTACTTAATAAATACTTTACTCCTTGCTTAATAAAGAACTAAAAAAATAGAAAGAAATTCAACAAAATGGATGCAGTTGCCCACTTTTATAAATGAATGAGAGAGGAGGTACAGTTTCTTATTTTGTTGTTGTATTTCTTTTTCATTTACATTGCTATAGTTGTATATAGTTGCTTCTTTGGTTCTGGTTATTTTATTTGCCTCAGTCTGTATGTTTCCCTATGCTTTTCCTATTTTTTCCTATTCCTCATTTCATATGTTGCATTGATGTTTGTTCCATTATATTTATATACCATAATTTTTCTCCAGTTGATATGCATTTACTTTGTTTCCAGTTTTTCACAATTACAAAATACTGATCCATTTTGGTTTTTATGAGACCCTACATTTTCTCTTTGACGCTCTTATGGTTCATAAGATTTACACCTAAATATAACATCTTTCTTTTGTCAAAGGACCAAATTTATATTTTTTACTTATACTTTGTACTATACTTTTAAATTTTATAACCTAATTCCAATGTCCTTCCAAATGGTCAAGTTCAATCACAGTTCCATCAAGATGAGTCTTTATTAGTGTTCCTGCTTTTCCATGACTCTTCCAACATCTACTTTTTCCATATTCTATCATTACCATTTGCTGGGTAGTATGTGGTACGTATCAGCAAAACTCATTGAAGCACAAAAACACCTTCTTTCCTCTTTTTTGTGTATAGCCTACATCATGCCAAATAACTTGCTTGACTGATGTTCCCACTGAAGAAACTATTTTGTTTGACTTATGTAGACACAGTTAAAACTCTATTCTATTCCCTGATTTTTCAAAAGGGATCAAAGTTGCTCTGAGGAATGTGGGGAAAAAAGACCCCTACCCCCTTATACTTGATTGGATTTTAATGATAGTGATGGGTTTAAGATAATCAGTATTGTGATTCTAAAGTGATTAGTATAAATTCCATTATAATCTTAACACAATCAGTAAAATTCATAATTTTACAAGGATTTCTAACTATAGCATAAACACTGCTTCTAATGGGATATCTAACCCCTCCCTAAGATTGTACTTCCCTTTATCATAAGATGCTATCAGGATCTCACATCCAAATATGGCACAAACATCACGCCCCCTTTCCTGTTTGGAAATAGTCATCTCTTTCCCCAGATCATATGAGAGAGAGGTAACGGTCACTTGACTTGACTAAGTCATTAATCAAAGGACTAATATGGACTTTTCAAAATGAACCAACCAATTAGCTTTGTAATTGGGTAACTGTTTCTAAAATAAGGTCTATATGATGTTATGTCTTGTGATCTTGTATGGAAGTATTTATTTTGTTATAAAAACGAGGTCTCAACCTCTGGGCATTGTCTCTTGTTGGGGTTCAACAATGTAATACATGCAAGAGAATGCTTTAATTGGAGGACTTGGCCCTCTTCCAATAAAATCTAACTTTCTACCTTGACTTGGAGAAATTTGGCTTTTTGACTTTTTTATTTACCTAAATTATCTATATGGAGTCTGGGGGGTTTCTATTTCACAACAGGAAGCAGTGAGAGGTATATGAATATGATCTACAGGTAACAAACTGATTTTGTATAAACAAGACCTGGGTGATCAATGACTTTTTTATTTAGGGGTTCAAAGTCTTTGAGACATAAACTGCTTATTAGATGAATATTTGATAATAATTATCTTAGCTTTTATTACTTAAAATAGATTGGTAGCTAATGCGTTATGTCACTAAGCCATCATAGATTATAGTCTCTTTAGCAAGTGGTTAAGATATTTACATTGAGACAGAATAATGATTCTTGCAATTACATTGTTGGAGCTGGAGTTTTTGCTGAACTTCCATTAATGTATGGTCTCTATAGGAAGAGGCTCACATCCTGCCTACTGGCATTTGCTTTCCAAGGCTTGCTTTTTAACAGTTCTTACACTGGATCTTAGAAACTTGGTATTTTAGGTTTTTTGGGGGACTATTATAGTTATTTATACATTTTGTTGCTAATCCAAATTGTCTGCTAAACTAATGTTAAAATGAAATCAAACATATTTTAGATTATAAATCTCAAAGAATGGTCCACAATGGGATTTATTTTTCCTGTTTGGGTTTGTATTTTTCCTCACATTCTTGCCTTGCAAAAATGCCACCTCTTTCTTCCCATGCATTGCAAATCCCGTCTTATGATGTACATAGTCTGACTTTTCCAACATTTTCCTTCTGGATGTGTCTGTTTTACTTTTAATAATGATTATTTAAAATGGACAATTTTCTAATGTATTTCTCTGTTATGATGTTATTATGTTCTCCTGTCTAAATTTGAACCAGTCCAAAATAATAATTTTGCAGAGATCAGATCTTGCATATAGATGCAGTAACCCAAAGTTGACTTAATTTTATTATTGTTTTTAGGAAAAGAGGCACAGACATGCCCACTGTCATTAAAGATGCTGTAATCAAGGAAGAATGGCCAAAAGCAGAGTAAAACCTGAAATTTAATGAAGATGGATCCAGGTGAGGCAGATGGAACATTCAACCAGCAGGGGAAGAAAATTCCATGGAATTTAAAGGAGAAAACTGTTGGCCAGGGAAGTCTGGTCTCTCACTGACTCACTGACTCTCTCACCAGAGACTCTGACAAGAGCTAAGGAGGAGAGTTGCTTTCTAATACCCTTTCTACCTAGCTGAGAAGAAGTTCTTACCCACTGAAGACTTCTGATAATTTAAGTTCATTTTCTCCTTGGGGAAAGTCAAACCATTTCTCTGAAGAGACTTTGTGATAAAAACTTTTAACAGTTAATAGGTCCCTCTTTGGTCCCTCCACCCTCTACCCCCTCTCTCCCTATATTTCTTTTCCCAAGAAATAAATTAGCCCTTTAGTATACAAAAGATTGTCTCTAAGTTTTGTAATAGGAGGGAAGATTTTCAAAGTCAAAGAAGAAAGTTGAGAGGGGTTGACTCACTTTTGGTCAGGTCCAGACTTTATTAAGATTGACCAGCTTAGTGGAGGAAGGAGGAAGTGGCTACACCTTAATCAGCCTTCTCCAGCAGCTGGATTCCTGTTCCTAGCATTTTAAAGCCCCTCTGTCTATCCCACTATTACAACACTTATCAGAAGAGAATCTCTCCCTATCCTTCAAATTCATCTACCCCTTTGATTTGTAATATTTTCATTTTTGTATAATTTCTTTTTTTCTTAAGTTCTGATGGTTTAAATTTTTAATCCTCAAGTGCTGGTATTTGTTTCATCTGGATTGTGAATGCTTTTGGGTGTTCTATTTTGCAGATGCTGTATTGGGCCAAGGCTTACCCCTTGGATTTCCTTTCTCCTTTTTTATCAGCCAAAGTATAAATGCGAGTGTGTGTATGCATGTGTACGTATGTGTATACCTGTGTGCATGGGTGTATGCATGCAGGTGTTCATGTGTGCATGTAAACACTTGTATGTTGATTCTTTCAAAATTTAAGTTAAAAAAGATATACTTCTAGTGTGTAACCCAAAACAGCTTCATGTCTGTATGCCCACCATGCTAGGACTGACATTGCTTGTGCACTAAGCATTTGCAATTAATATTTTATTTCTTTGTAAATTTATTTTATGCTCTTTTTGATGAGTTTTTCCCCATATGATTTCTAACTTTAACCATTAGGAATAGTATTTTTATTTTTCTGTCCTCTTACCACACTGCTTGGCATAGTGCTATGCATCCTGTACTGGCAGGAATGTTCACACTCCTAAACTCTGCCTTTTAGAATCTCTTGGCCTCATCCTCCCCGCCTCCCCCATTTCAAGCTACTAGTGCCTTCCTCTCTGAGATTTTCTCCACCTACTCTGTGAATATCTTGTTGGTATTTCTTATTTCTTTTATTTATATATTGTTGCACCTTTTAGAATGGAAGCTCCTTGAGGATAGGGACTGTGTCCTTGCCCTTTTTTTTTTTTTGGGGTATACCTAGAACTAAATGCAGCACCAGATATATAGTAAGCACTTAATAAATCTGTGTTGACTGACTGACTCAGGGAACTATTGTGAATGTTAAAAACTGTAAATGCCAAACTATAAAGGTTTTGGCCAAACTGTAAAGGATAACTTTTAGTCTTTTGACTTAAAATCTAAAATAAGTGGTCACCATGGGAAATTCCCAAATATGAAATACCCAAGTCAGCTGGGATTTATGGAGGTTTTAATTAATAAAGAATGAAGGAATTAAGGGAAGGGGAGAGAGCAAGAGCGAAAGAGAGAGAGAGAGAGAATTAATTTAAATTGCTCTGTCTCAGGCTGAGCCAAGCAGTAGAAAAAGGGCCTAAGGGAGAGCTAGTCAGTCTTTTTGACTTACCACAAGATCGTCTCCAAGAAGCTGTCTGAGGGGGAATACTCCAGGCTGAGTTCCAGTTCTCCACTGAACTCAATCTCTGGAACTGAGTTCAGAATCTCACTCAATTCAATTGACCTCCTTTTAAAAAGAATTTTCTCTTATGTCACCTCCCCTAAATTTTCATGTCTACCAATCACAGTAGATGCTTTTTCCTAGGACTGCCCACTCTTAGTTTTCACCTTCTTTGGTTTTCACCTTCTCTGGTTAAATTAAATCTTCTGAGTACTTCACACCTCTTTGTTAAGCTTGCCTTTTATTTAACCTCTATAGGTACTTTGCACCTTTTTGTATTAGACCTAAAAATAGACCTAGCTTAAGGTTCTAGCTTTATTTTAAGGTATAAGTTGGGGACTTTCATTGTTCAATCTGGAGTTTACAACTTTATCTTCCTTTAAATCACTATCTGAGTAGGGTGGAGTAATTTTAAAAGTTCCCAATACATTTCTGATTAAGTATCTCCATTGTTACAATAGGGAAAACCAAATCTTCTAAGGTACAGTCTGAGTAGTTTTAAGATTCACACTATGACTAACTTTCTATTATTCAGAATTTGTCTTAAATTGGAACCTATCCATGAAGTGTACTATTCTTATCTTTTAGTGGGGGATTAGGGCCATGAATAGCTCAATCAGGTTCTTTATTTGCATTCCTATTCCATTCTTCCCATTCCTCTTCAGATCCCAATTAACTTGCTTTATTTACCATGTCCTGAGGTTAATTTAGTTGAAAAGTTTCTTTAAATTTGCTTTCATGGGGGCAGCTGGGTAGCTCAGTGGAGAGAACCAGACTTAGGGACAGGAGGTCCTAGGTTCATATCTAGCCTCAGACACTTCCCAATACACAGTATTGATTCCAAGATGGAAGCTAAGGGTTTAAAAAAAAATAAATTTTCTTTCATGATTACCTACCTGGAGTGTAATTCTCTGTGTCTTGCCTAGAATTCAGGTATGTTCTTTAACTCCTAATTGCTTGCCTAGATTTTAATTTCTGTCCCTATTTGCATATTTTATTATTGTTGTTGTAATAATAATAATAATAACTATTCAGTCTAGAGTGATCACTTCTAGGTACTTCCACAGGGTCTCATTCTTCCATTTTCTTGTCAGGCCTGCCTTGACCTCCCTGATCTTACTTTCCTGTCCCATTTCTTCTGTCAGTTTCTGCCCCACATCCCCACAGAATAGTACCATAACCTTGTTAGGTTTGGGTTTTTTCTTTTTTAAACAATTGCCATAAGAACCATCTGACCTATTCTGCCCTCTTCTTCCTATTTCTATAACAATCTTAAATTCAAGGCATTGACAAGAGTGAAGTGGCAGATCTGGGATTTTTCTAAGTATTTTGCATTAAGGTTGACTTTCTGTTTTAGTATATGATTCTTATAGATTAGATGTGCATCTTTTGCCTGCAGCACAGTGAAATTCTTATCTTCCTGAGATTGTTCATAGAGTTCATAGAATATTTAAGGGTTTTGCAAGTTTGAGTAGTAATCCATGGGAAAATGATAAAGAGAACAAGGAATTGAACATTAATGCAAAGCAATGTAGGTGTCAACAGCTCTAAGGTAAATGCAAAGGTCACAGTGGTACAATTCTTTGGTGTTTTACATAGTGCCAATATAGCTAGAATAGAATAGAGGCTTACTTTGCTTTAACAGTGGGCAGAGGTGACTAGTTTCATCCTATAGGCACTCTAGACAATCTTTTCTAATCCAAGATCAGTCTAAAACTAAAATCCAGAAATTCCAACTAAAGAGGGAAGAAGAGGGTGAGATAAATTCACTACATACAAAACTTAGGTTCTCCCATTCTAAACTGAAAATGTTTGAGCAGTAAGAGATATTATAGAAGGGACTTCTGCTTTGGGAAAGATATTAGACCAAAGTGCCTTCCAAAATATCTAAGGAGTGGTCGGATGTGATTCCTAGACTAGAACCACTGATAATGGACCCAGTTTCACACTATTCCTTGGTTTACTTGAAAAGTGGTATTGTTTTGGAATTTGTCTTTTGATTTCAAAGAGGATTGATGACATCATGGGGTGATGTCTTAACTTGTGAGTGAGTTGGATTTAAGTGAGACAGAGTTGCATAAATTTGTCAGCTTCCCCCTCTCTTCCAGAGTCATCAAAGTCCAGTGGTAAGACAAAAATCACGATGAATGGTGATAAGTCAGGATGCAGTGGGTGAACTTGGCTTCTTTGATGTCTGACTAAGCTCTAAACCCTCCATACCACCTGCTTCAGTCTCCCTCATGGCTGTTGGGAAAAATTATTCTCATTTGCTCATTATGTTTGGGGAAGGTGGGGGAGTCTTCACATGATTGGGGTAAAAATCTTCCTAATTCATTGATAGGTTTGAGGTCTGTTGGTTATCCTCAATCTGGTTTAATACATCTGGCAAAATGGTTTTACCTAGTATGTTGCCACTGTACTTTTTGAAGCTACAAGTGAGAATTGAATGAAAGGTGGGAGAGAACAGTGAAAAGATCACTGACATTGGACATGGGTAAAAAGTGCAGCATTCAATTTTTACTACCTGTTTGATGTTGAGCCTTTTAACCTCTCTGTGCCTCTGTTTCCTCATTTGTAAAACTGGAGGATGAGTTGAAATGACTAGAAAATCTCTGATAATCTTTTCTAAAATTCTAATTCCTTGTTTATTGTGTTCTGGACCACAACCATGAGGATGAATCAAAAAGATTCTGAAAATTCCTAGGTTTCCAGGGTGATAGACCACAAAGTGAAGCTCTCAAACAAGTGAACAAAAAGTGTTTCTCTTCACTAGGGTACCCCACTTCTGTTCATTTCCTGAAGAACTGAGGGAGAACTGACTGAAGAAGCTACTGACTAGGAGATAGGATGCAGAAAATAGCTTATATAGTCAATAGTCAACACACATATGTTAAATGCCTATCATATGCCACACAATGTGTTGAACCCTGGGTTTATAGACGAAGTGAAAAGACAGTTCTTACTCTGAAGTAGCTCATAATCTAATGGGCTAGTTGAAGAATTTGACTCTTAGTTAAGGTAAAACAAAAAAATGTTTAGAATTCTTATTGACCTTCCATCTAACAGAGAACATAATTAGAAAACCCTCTATCTTTCTCTCTCTCTGACAGAAAAGAGGTATATTAAGAGGGAAGATTGTTAATGATTGCATAGCATATTTCTTTTTATTTAAAATTATTTATTACAAATTATTTATTTGTTAAATTAAATTACCCAGTTAACTCTCTCCTTACTTCCCCTACTCCTATTAGATGAGACAAATGGCAATAATAGAGGAAAGGAAGAGTTAATTGAGTATCTTAATATTTTAAATGTTATAAACAAATTAATTAGTTAAAAAAGATAAATGAATATAAAAGCCATTTTATTGATTTCTCTTTATCAGTGCTTTTTCTGAAGGTGAATACACATAAATCATACTGCAAATAATATCTGTTGTATATAATTTGGTTTTGCTTGTTCACTCTTCATAACTTCTTGTAGGTCTTTATACACTTAAAAAATTAACCTATTCCTCATTTCTTACAGTGCTATATTATTCCATCACAATCATATGCTACAACTTGTTTAACTAATCCTTAATTAATGGGTAACCATTTCATTTCTAATTCTTCATCACCACAAAGAGGGTTGTCATAAATATTTTAGAACAAATTGTTTCTTTTCCTTTTTTTTCTGATCACCTAATAGTGTTATTGCTGGATTAAAAAGTATGTGTAGTTTTATAACTTTTGGGGCATAATTCCTGATTTCTTTCCAAAATGGATGGATCATCTATAACCCAGACTGAATTTGTTGCCAGCTCCCGGAGGGGGAAGGTAAGGAGGAAGGAAGACAGTTTGGATCATGTAATTTTAAAAAAGATTATATGGAAGTTTGTAATCATGCGTAATTGGTAAAAATTAAATAAAAACATAAAAAATAAATGCAACGAATGGATCAGTACACAGTTCTACCAACAGTGTATTAGTTTTTTCCCCTTTCCAATATTTGCCAATTTGCCCTTTTATCATTTTAGTTAATTTGGTTGAGTTCTAGCCTTGGCTTTTTTGAGTTCCTTGGCTTCCCTCTACATTTAGTTCCATTTATATTGAAGGAAAGGTTAAAATGTGTTTGGCTTGAATTCTCAGGGGAACATAGTTTAGAATTTTTATTCCATACTGTTCATGACATATATAAGCAGATACACCTCATCTATGAAACTACAGAGTTGTTTTGTTTTGTTTTCTTATTGTTGAACAATTCCAGAGTATTACTTATTTTCTTTTAGTTTCTGCATTCTCTCTCTCTCTCTCTCTCTCTCTCTCTCTCTCTCTCTCTCTCTCTCTCTCTCTCTCTCTCTCTCTCTCTCTCTCTCTCTTTCTCTCTCTCTTTTGAAATTTTGCAAGGAACAATTGACTTTATCTGTTAAAAAATTATCTAGGTAGAAATTAGCTCCCAAATAGGCAAATTTTAGGAAATACATTCATGTATTTGCACATATATTGGAATAGCAGAGGGAGGAAGAAGAGGAAGGAGGAGAAAGAGAAAGAGAGGAAGAAGAGGAAGAGGAAAGAGGTGGAAGTTGAGAAAGAAGAGGCACAGAAAGAGAAAGAGGAAGAGGAGGGAGAGGAGAGAGAGGAATGAAAAAGGGAAGAGGAGAAAGAGGAGAAGGAAGAGAATGAAGAGGAAAAAGAGGAGGGGAGAGAGGACAGACATTCAGATATAGGCTGAGGACACATAGGCACAGAAAGAACAGATAGGAAAAAAAAAGTTGAACCTTGTACAGATTTCCCGTTCTTTCTTCAAAAGGAGGCTCTCTTCCCTTGTGTTATTTCTTTTCCTATTAGTTTTCCTTTTTGACTTATGATTCCAAAATGAGCCAGGAGTCAACCTCAGTGCAAACTTGATATTAAAAACTAACAGGCTAATGCCAGGGAAAACACACTCATCTCTTGGTTTCAAAGAAAAGCACCCCCTCTATAAGTATAGCCATGCTTTTCTAATAAAAATTCATTAAATAATGGTTATAAGGGATGAAGCACAGGAAGAAAAAAAAAGCACACAATCAAGAGAGCTCCTTTGAACTTGTTTTTTCCCCCTTCCCTAAATACAAAGAAAACAATTCAGCTGTTAGTGTAACAGCATTCACTGTTCTCCACAACTAAAGACCCATAGATTTTTTGCTTTCTTTTAATAGGGAGAAGAGAATTCTCTGAAAACTGTTTTCCAGAGTTTTGTTTTTCTTTACTTTATTGATTAAATAAAGGTGAAAAATTATTTTCACCCTGTTTAGATTTACATAATTTTATATGTAGAAAATAGTGTAGAAATTGCTTAATTCATATATATGGAAAGTAAAAACAAATGTGGTTTCCCTCATCAATTTTATTGTTACCATAACACTGAGGAGAGTAAATATTTTGGAAGTTGAAAGCAATCTACTTATGCTTAATAAGAATGCTTGGTTTCCAGTAACAGAAGAGAGTACAAGTTGTTGGTAGATCAAAGATTGCTATGAGTTTTATAGCAAATCTGGGTAAAAATCTCTGGGGAGGGGTAAATCTTTAGAACTTTACTTTTCCAGTCTTTCATGGCAATCATTTGACATCTATGGAGAAAAGAAGTGATGAGGAGAGATTTCAAACAGCTCTTCACTACAAGAAAGGTTTGTTCCAGAAATCAACCAAATCCCACTCACTCCTTTTTTGGTGGGGGTGGCAGGGGAGGGGGGGGGAGGAGGGTGAACTTATTGATTGAGAAACAGAGGGAAAAGGAGAGAGAAAATTCCCTCATCCTCAAATAGCTTGTAGTTTTTCTTTTTAGTAATTAGATTTTTGGATCTTTAAGGAGAACTCAGAGTCCCTCTAGATCTAGAATATATGCGTGTATATGTCAGCACATTTTTTGAATCATGTACCTGTTGAGAGACACCAGGCACTTTTTTATATTCTTCTGAGGCATTTTTGTCCTTTCATGTGAAATGAAAAGGAAGAACTCAGTATGTAGGAGTTATTGATATGCTTGTGCATTTTTAAAAAAGAAAGATTAAGGAAATGTCCTCTAATAACTAAAACCACGAATGGAGCCTACATTAGGAAAATTTAGAAGGGTTCATGCTTCAAGGACTCAATATGCTTAAAGAATAGGCAATGTGGCAATATGAAACCTGTTGAAATCTGAGTTCCAATTTTACCCCATCATATAGTTTGACCTTCTTGGGAGGCAGTATTGTATAATAGAAAGAACTCCTTCTCAGAATTGGAATCTGATTGTCTGAGTTCAAATCTAGACTTTGACATCCCCTATATGTGTAACCTTGGGCAAGTCATTTTGACTCCTTGAGCCTCAGTTTCCTCATCTGTAAAATGTGAGGGAAGCTTGAATTAGATGATCTCTGAAGTCCCTTCCAACTCCTGATCCTAGAGATGGAAGGGCAGAAAAGTGAAGTTATCAAATAAAAAATGTCTCACTTCTGTTGACTTTCAAAAGAGTTGAAGGAGAATTTATTAATGTTTCCAAGCAAGTAACTTGAATCGTAAAACAGGATAGTTGTTGTATTACTGATTAGGTCATTTAAGCTTTCTGAGTAAAATGACACTAATAATCACATCTGTATTACAAATGTTTGTTTTGGGAAGGTTCAAATGATATAATGTATGTAAAATACTTTCTAAATATTAAGGTAGGAATTTCTAACATTTTTTGGGTCCCTGAACTCCCTGGTTTTCTAGGAACCTTTTCTTCCCCCTATCTAATATGAAAAGAAATAATTTCTTGAATTCATCCAGCATGGGCACAGAAGAAATAAAAGAAACTAATCTTAACAGATAATAAAGTTATTTATCCAATATTCTTCATATCTTCTTGAAACACTTCCTATTCCCTCTGAGGAATATTCATCTTCTTCTTGGAAGACACTTAAAAAGTCTGTCTATGTAAATGTTACCTTTTGAAAACTCATCTATAATTACTTAGGGAGTTAGAATGGACCTCAGGGATCATCAAATCATTTTTAAAGAGAAGGAAAATGAGATACAGAGAGATAACTGACTTGCCCAAGATCATATAGCTAGCAAGTAGCTAAGGAAAGGATTTGAACCCAGGTCTTCCTTATGACAATATTAGCATCCTAGCTATTATATTTTCTCAATTTCATCAGAAGAGGGAAACTACTGTTAAGGAGATTCCTTCTAGCAACACAGGCCAGTGTATTCTCTGTCACTTGTAATTTTAGAGTTGCCTAGAATTTTGACCAGAAAAATTTGAGGTTTGTCTGGGATCACATAGCCACTATATGTCACAGGTGGGACTCTAAGTCTTTGTGACTTCTTAGACAAATTCTCAGTGCATTTCTTCATACTGCCTCTATCCACATTGTGTGTCTGTGTAATGAGAAAATGATAGAATAACACTAACTGATATCTATAAAATGAGATTTGTTATTTACAAAATATGTTATCTCACTTCATTTGATCCTCAGGACAATTTTGTGAGGTAAAAAGTGCAAACATTATTATTTCCATTTTACAGATGGAGAAATTAAAGCTCAGTGAGACTGGTTGGAATTCACATGGCCCATAGGTGACAGAGCTAGAATGTCCTCAATTTCTTTCTCTTGTCTTATGACTATTGCTAGTATTTACAGAACTATATCAAATAATAGTTGAGAGCATCCTTACTCCATTGCCACACTTTTTGGAAAAAGTTCTAGAGTATTCCTATTGCATATTATTCTTCCTTTTGGTTTTAGACAGATGCTTTCTATAATATGCCTGTAATTTATAGGGTGCTTTTAAAAAGTATAAAATATTGTACTTCATGAAAGACTTTTATGCTTTAATAAAGCAGATATTTTACTTATTAACATGATTAATTATGTTAATTGTTTTCTTAGTGTTGAACCATTTTTGTATCCATATTATAAATCCTATTTGATAAAATGAATAATTCCTTGAATTAAATTACTTTCACCTTTGACAGATTTTTGCTAAGATGCTTTGTTCATTTATGATATTGGTCTATAATTTTCCTTTGGTATTTAATATTTTCATGGTTTGAATATTAGGTCAATCTCTTTATTTTATGAAAAAGATTCTAGTAGATTGCTTTCTCAATTGTTGATAATAATTTGTGAAGTATGGGTATTAACTTCTTTAAAATTTTGATAGAATTCTCTTTGAATCTATCAGGATTAGGAATTTTTTTTTTCCTTTGACATCCCTTTTATAACCAGATCTATTACATTTTCTGGGATTGGATTAAGATGTCTATCTGTTCTTTTGAGAGTTTGGCATATTTTATGTTTTTGAAGATATTTCTCTATGGCTATTGTGTTTTCAGGTTTGTTATCAATTAACTGTGCATGATTTATTTTGATTATTCTTTTAAAAATTTCTTCCAGTTTTGCTGTAATATCACTTTATTTATGTGCTATTTTGTTAATTTGATTTTCTGCTCTATTCTTTTTAATCAGATTAGTTAAAGGTTTCTAAATTTTCTTGGTCTTTACAAAGACAACTTTTAGTTTTACTTGTTATTTTTATGGGTGCTTTTGTTTATAATTTATCTATTACCACTCTAACTTTTAATATATAATTTTTATGCTTATTGTGGGCTTTTTATTGACTTTCTGGTTTTTAAAAATGCATTTTCAGTTCATTAAACCTTTCTTTTTCCATTTTGAGAATGTATATTTGTAAGTATATAATTTTTTCTTTGAGGACTACTTTAATTTCATCACAAAAAAATCTGGTATGCTATTTCATCATGATTATTTTATATCATATAGTTGTTAATTGTTTTATTATTTTCTTCTTTGACCCATTCATTCTTTAGGATTTCATTGTTAAGTCTTCATTTAGGTTCTTTATCTTTTCCTTGTGGTTCCTGAATGAATTAGTTTTTTCATTGCATTATTTGTCCGTAAAGGCGATACTAAATATTTCAGCTTTTTGATATTTGCTTGCAATATCTCTATGCCATAGAAAATGGTCATTTTTTAAACAACTTCCATGTGGTGCTGATAAATATATATGTATATATGTATATATTTGCTTTCCTATTTAAATGTCACATCTTTTAACTATAGTTTCTCTAGAAATTTGTTCAGTTCCATATTTTCCCTTTTATTTATTTTTCTATTAGACCTATCCAAAACAGAGAGAAGGATATTGAAATCTCCTGTCCCTATTGTATAACGATCTTTCTTCTTATAGCTCAGACTGTTTCCTTTATAAATTTGGTTGTTAGGGCATTTGAATGATTTAAACTTATTACTATTCTTGATTTCTTGTCTTTTGTTCCTTTCAGAATGATATAGTTTCCTCATTTCTTTTTTATTTTCTGAATGTTTATTTTTGCTTTGCCAGGTAGCATGATTTCAACTTTTTACTTTTGGATTCACTTGATGCACAAGAAATTTTTGCATCCTTTCAGTTTTAATTTCTGTCCTTAAAAAAATGTTTTTCTTGGAAGTAGCAGGTTATAACGTTTTATTATTTTATCTGTCACTCTTTTGTTATATTGAATTATTTACTGCATTCATATGTGAAGTAATGAGAGTTAGGTTTATATTTTCCTTCATCTGTCTCTAATATTGTTTTTTTCCCAGATTGTTATTGCTTACCCCATTTCTTTTGTGAAGACAATACTATTCTCTTTCAGTTAATTTACCTTAGGCTTTAAAAAAAAACCATATTTCTGTTCCAACTGAGTCTTTTCCCTTCACCACTGATTTTTTATCCATTCTCCTTGGAGTTTTACATATTAGTTCCTTTTTCTTCTCCTACCTTTATGTGGTTATTGCATTCTCTACCTCTCCCTCTTTTTTTCACCCTCAGTCAAGTAGATTTACTTTTCCTCTCCTCTTCTTCAATTAGTCCTGTTCATAAGTTAAAAACATTTTTATCCCCTTTCCAAAAAAGATTTTTCTCACTGTCTTTATTGTCCACTCTCTCTCTCTCTCTCTCTCTCTCTCTCTCTCTCTCTCTCTCTCTCTCTCTCTCTCTCTCTCTCTCTCTCTCTCTCTCTCTCTCTCTCTTTCTCTCTCTCTCTCTAGACTCCCATTTTCTGATTAATGACCATTAAAATTATAGTCTCTTTTTTCTCTATATCCTTAATTATGCTGACCACCAATGATCTATAACTTTCCCTGATTACTTATTTTTCCTATATGCCTTAAAATCTCCTTCCTATGTTCATGATCTCCAATTCCTCCAAGAGGCCCAAGGAGTTCCAACTCTTTCCTTTTTAATTTAGGACCAGTAGCCTTTTCAAGCACTTTAATTCCCCCAGACTACATCCAATGAAAGCTTCCCATCTCCTTTCACACACCATCTCTCTTCATCCATGGGAGCATTCATCACTGGAATCCTCTTCTACCACCAAAGCAATGCTTCCTTTATTTTTCCACTCCTTTCAATATTTTCTTCCTCTTCTTCATCCACTCCCCATGTAAACTTTTCTCTTCCTGAGACCATAATGGTCACCTTCCCCTCATTGCTAGCTCTCAATTGACCTCAGCATATCGCACACTCCTTTATATCTCCTTGCTCCCTAACCCTTTTTACATACCCTTCCTGTTGTAATGTAGCTCTACAAAACAAAAATTCTAAAGAAAAATGTTGATTCATATATAGATAGGATATTGCCAGGTTATGCTCCCAACCTATCTCTTTACTATTATCTACACAGAATTTCTACTGTCACCCATGATTTGTTGGGTACATTTAGAAAGAAGTTCCTTGCTACACTTTTACTTGTTACTCTGTTGCTATTGTTGTCCTTAACTGCAGCATTTATTTACTTGTTCTATATTTCTGTTGCTTAAATTGATTGAGAAGCAAATAATATCTTCAGTTCTGGTTTTCTTTCCAAAAAAGTGTTTCAATTATCTCTTTATTATTTAATGTCCATCTCTTTTTCACTAATAGTTAACTTCAAAATTTCAGGGTAATTCACCTTGGGCTATAGCTAAAGATCCATTATTCTTCAGAAAATATTATTCCATTCTCTTTTATATTTTTGTGGAGGGTACATTTTATTTCTTTTAATGTTATTGCTTTTTGCTCTTCTTCTAGCTTGTCCTTCAGTTCTGTATATTGACATTTTCAGTTTATTGTTCTTTCTTTTGTTTATCTGATGAGATTTGCCATTATAAAAACAGATTATAGTTTTTCAATTATGCCACTTATTTTTACCTTGTAGGTCATACATTCTGCTCTCATACTTTTTATTTCTCCTTTGAACTATTCAAGAATACTATACTGTGGTTCCTTGTTCTTCTCACATTCTAAAGGATCTTCTTTTTCATCAAATGTTCTGCCATTTCCTTTTTTTTTTTGTATGCCATTTATTCACAGGTGCTTGAACTTAGTTACTGTCTAAAAGACATATTTCCTTCTGTTGTTAATGTTCTCCCAGTTAGCTATCTGTATATGTTCAAGGTCTCAGTTTTTTTCTTCCTGAGATTTTTGGTAATTTTGGTCTTTAATTAAAAAAAAATCTTGCTGGGTAAACATGGCTGCAATCTAGATGTGAATCACTTCCTCTCCCCAGCACTGAACAAAATAGAATACCTCAAAAGAGCATAAAAATCATCCTTGGAAGAATGGAGGGACTCTCCAGTATGCCACAGTAACGAAGGTACATGGGGAGTGAATATTCCCACACTATAAAAAGGAGGAAAAGCTTGCACAAAACCATGAACTGAGCTGCCCTTCCCTCCCCCACCTCCCCCACAGAACCAGAGTAGGGACACAGAGCACTCACCAGGGACAGTGAGTGAGTGAGGAACATCTCTGTCGGGGGAGGGGTGGAACACCAGGGTCCCTGGGAAATAAGGAGGACTACAAGGGAAATATCTCTCAGGGCAGTTTCACTGGAGAACCATGCTCACTGAAGAGCGAGCATTCCGGGGGGGGGAGGGGGGGAGTTGAGGGGCTTGAAACTGCAAACAGTGTGGAGTCTTGAGAAACTGTAAAAACTGCCTGAGGCCAAAGCTCTGCTCCTTGCTGTAGTGAGGGGGGTGGGCACAACAGGGTCCTTGGAAACTGACAGGGACTACCAGAGATCTACCCCTCAGAGTGGTTTTACAGAAGATTCCTCCACACTGGAGAGAAAAGCACGGGAGCAGGCGCGCTAACAAACTGCGGAGCTGGGAAAAACTAATCTGAGACAACTTAAATCCACAGAAAACCCACCCATATCACTCAGACCTCTGACCAAAAAGGAAAGGGAAAACCACTGAAGGGGAAGGGATGGCTCACACTGCCCAAGATCAACCCTCCAAGAAGAAAGGGAAAAAAGTGACTATTGATAATGTTTATGGAGAAAAAACCCAGGGGACAGAAGAGAAAGGGGATGAAATCCAAACAAAATCAAAACATGCCCCCCAAAATGGAAATTATCCACAAGCTCCAGAAGAACTCAAAATGGAGATTATCCAAAAGATGGAAACCTTCTGGCAAGAAAAATGGGAAAAAATTCAGAAAGAGGTCAGCAGCCTGACAGATGACCTCACAACTGGAGAAAGAGCTGGAGGCCACAAACAGAAAGGCAAAACAATATGAAAAGGAAAACCAGTCCTTAAAGACCAGAATTAAGCAACTGGAAGACAATGATCTTGGAAAACAGCAAGAATTAAAAAAGCAAAGTCAAAAAATTACTGAATTAGAAGAAAACATAAAATATCTCACTGACAAGGTGACAGACCAGGAAAACAGAGGAAGGAGAGACAACTTGAGAATCATTGGTCTACCCCCAAAACCAGAGATAAACAAAAATCTTGATGCCATACTACAAGAAATCATCGAAGAAAATTGCCCTAATGTTCTCAAGCAGGGGGGCAAAATAGAAATAGAAAGGGTTCATAGAACACCCTCTATACTAAATCCCCCAAAGACAACCCCTAGGAATGTAATCGCCAAATTCAAAAGCTTCCAAGCTAAGGAGAAAATCTTACAAGAAGCCAACATAAGGAACTTCAGATATAGAGGTGCCCCCATTAGGATCACACATGACTTAGCAGCGAACACACTAAGAGACCACAACGCATGGAACACGATATTCAGAAAGGCAAGAGAAATGGGTCGCCAACCAAGAATAAGCTACCCATCAAAACCGACTATATACTTCCAGGGGAAATAATGGGCATTCAACAAAATAGAAGATTTCCAGGTATTTGCAAAGAAAAAACCAGAACTCAGTCAAAAGTTTGACATCCAAACACAAAGAGCAAGAGAAACATGAAAAGGTAAATATGAAGGAAAGGGAAAAGGAGAAAAAGTTATCTTTTTCTTTTATTCAAACTCTCTTCTATAAGGACTACATTTATATAAAATTATATATATTAATATGTGGGGAAAATATAATGTGTAACTCAAAAATTGTATGCATCAGTAGAGTAGTTAGAAGAATTACGCATAGGGAAATATTGGGGCATCAAGATGATATGGAGAAAGGGGAGAAACAAAGAAAAAGGGAGGGGGGAATCATCAATAGTACGAAGATACACTTCAAGAAATAAAAAAAAATAGAATAAACTTTCTCACACAAAGATACACATGGGAAGGGGAGGGGAAGGATTCTCCTATAAGAAGGAGAGGAAGAGAGTGTGAATTGGTATTACTTAAACCTTACTCTCAGTGAAGTCAACTCTGAGAGGAAAGAACATCTAGATCCATTGGGATCCTGAATTCTATCTTATCCAACAGGGTAAGAGAGAAGGGTAAATTTAGGAGGGGAAGGGGAAGTGAGTATAAAAAGGGAGGAAATGAGAGGGGGAGGGCAAGGGAACAAAAAGGGAGGGGCTAGAAAGGGAAGAATATCAAGGGAGGAGACTAGAAGGGCTGATCTAAAGTAAATCACTGGTTTAAAAAGTTATAGGTAAAAAAGAAAGGTCAGAATTAGGGGAGGATATCAAAATGCTAGGGAATCCACAAGTGAAAATCATAACTCTGAATGTGAATGGGATGAACTCATCCATAAAATGTAGATGAATACCAGAATGGATTAGAATCCAAAATCCTACCATATGTTGTCTTCAAGAAACATACACAAGGCAGATTGATACTTACAAGGTCAGAATTAAAGGATGGAGTAAGACCTTTTAGGCCTCAACTGATAGAAAGAAGGCAGGAGTTGCAATCATGATATCTGACAAAGCAAAAGCAAAAATAGACCTGATTGAAAGGGATAGGGAAGGTAAAAATATTCTGTTAAAAGGGAGTATAGACAACGAGGAAATATCACTAATCAACATGTATGCACCAAATGGTATAGCAACCAAATTTCTGATGGAGAAACTAGGAGAATTGAAGGAGGAAATAGACAGTAAAACCATATTAGTGGGAGACCTGAACCAACCACAATCAAATTTAGAAAAATCAAATAAAAAATAAATAAGAAAGAGGTAAAAGATGTGAATGAAATCTTAGAAAAATTAGAGTTAATAGACACATGAAGAAAAATAAATAGGGACAAAAAGGAATACACCTTCTTCTCAGAACCACATAGCACATTCACAAAGATTGATCATACACTAGGTCACAGAAACATGGCATACAAATGCAGAAAAGCAGAAATAATAAATGCAACATTTTCAGATCATAAGTCAATAAAAATTATGGTCAGAAAGGGTACATGGAGAGCCAAATCAAAAATTAATTGGAAATTAAATGATATGATACTCCAAAATCGGTTAGAGAACAAATCATAGAAACAAATAAAATTTCATTGAGGAAAATGACAATGGTGAGACATCCTTCCTAACTTTATGGGATGTAGCCAAAGCAGTACTCAGAGGGGAAATTCATATCCCTGAGTGCATATATTAACAAATTAGGGAGGGCAGAGATCAATGAATTGGAAATGCAAATTAAAAAAAAAAAACTTGAAAGCAAACAAATTAAACACCCCCAGAAGAAAACCAATCTAGAGATCTTAAAATTCAGGGAGAAATTAATAAAATTGAAAATGATAGAAGTATTGAACTAATAAATAAGACTAGAAGCTGGTACTTTGAAAAAAAAACAAAATAGACAGAGTACTGGTCAATCTAATTTAAAAAAGGAAAGAAGAAAAGCAAATTAACAGCATCAAAGATGAAAAGGGGAACCTCACCTCCAATGAAGAGGAAATTAAAGCAATCATTAAAAGTATTTTGCCCAATTATATGGCAATAAATATACCAATCTAGGTGATATGGATGAATATTTACAAAAATATAACTTGCCTAGACTAACAGAAGAAGAAATAGAATTCTTAAATAATCTCATATCAGAAAAAGAAATCCAACAGGCCATCAAAGAACTCCCTAAGAAAAAATCCCCGGGGCCTGATGGATTCACCAGTGAATTCTATCAAACATTGAGAGAACAGCTCATCCCAATACTATACAAACTATACAAAATAAGCAAAGAGGAAGTTATACCAAATTCCTTTTATGACACAAACATGGTACTGATTCCAAAGCCAGGCAGGTCAAAAATGGAGAAAGAAAACTATAGATCAATTTCCCTAATGAATATAGATGCAAAAATCTTAAATAGGATACTCGCAAAAAGATTCCAGCAAGTGATCAGGAGGGTCATTCACTATGATCAAGTAAGATTTATACCAGGAATGCAAGAATGGTTCAATATTAGGAAAACCATCCCCATAATTAACCATATCAACAAGCAAACCAACAAAAATCACATGATTATCTCAATATATGCAGAAAAAGCCTTTGATAAAATACAACACCCATTCCTACTACAAACACTAGAAAGCATAGGAACAGAAGAGTCCTAAAAATAATAAACAGTTTATATCTAAAACCATTAACCAACATCATCTGCAATGGGGATAAACTAGACGCATTCCCAGTAAGATCAGGAGTCAAACAAGGATGCCCATTATCACCTCTACTATTTACCATTATACCAGAAACACTAGCAGTAGTAATTAGAGAAGAAAAAAGAAATTGAAGGCATTAAAATAGGCAAGGAGGAGACCAAGTTATTGCTCTTTGTGGATGATATGATGGTCTACTTACAGAATGCTACAGAATCAACTTAAAAGCTAGTCGAAATAATCAACAACTTTAGCAAAGTTGCATGATACAAAATAAACCCACATAATTCACCAGCATTTCTATATATTTCCAACACATCTCAGAAGGAAGAATTAGAAAGAGAAATCCCATTTAAAATCACCTTAGACAAAATAAAACTTAGGAATCTATCTCCCAAGACAAACACAGGAACTATATGAATACAACTACAAAACACTCTCCACACAACAAAAACTAGACTTGAGCAATTGGAAAAACATTAACTGCTCATGGGTAGGATGAACCAATATAATACAAATTACCATCCTACCCAAACTTATTTATCTATTTAGTGCTATACCCATTGAACTTCCAAAAATATTTTTTATTGATTTAGAAAAAAACATAACAAAGTTCATTTGGAAGAACAAAGGATCAAGGATATCCAGGGAAATAATGAAAAAAAAAATACAAAGGAAGGGGGCCTTGCAGTCCCAGATCTCAGTGGTCATCAAAACAATTTGGTACTGGCTAAGAGACAGAAAGGAGGATCAGTGGAATAGACTTGGGGTAAGTGACCTCAGCAAGACAGTAAATGACAAACCCAAAGACCCTTGCTTCTGGGACAAAACCCCACTATTTGACAAAAACTGCTAGGAAAACTGGAAGACAGTGTGGGAGAGACTAAGTTTGGATCAACACACCCTACACCAAGATAAACTCAGAATGTGTGAATGACTTGAACATAAAGAAGGAAACTATAATTAAATTAGGTGAACACAGAATAGTATACATGTCAGACCTTTGGGAAGGGAAAGACTTTAAAACCAAGCAAGAAATAGAAAGAGTCACAAAATGTAAAATAAACAGTTTTAATAACATCAAATTAAAAAGTTTTTGTACAAACAAAACCAACGAAAGCAAAATGAGAAGGGAAGCAACAAATTTGGAAACAATTTTCATAACAAAAACCTCCGACAAAGGTCTAATTACTCAAATTTACAAAGAGCTTCATCAATTGTACAAAAAATCAAGCCATTCTCCAATTGATAAATGGGCATGATTTCAGCTAAAGAAATCAAAACTATTAATAAGCACATGAAAAAGTGCTCTAAATCTCTTATAATCAGAGAGATGCAAATAAAATATCTCTTTGGTATAACCTCACACCTAGAAGATTGGCTAACATGATAGCAAAGGAAAGTAATGAATGCTGGAGGTGATGTGGCAAAGTCGGGACATTAATGCACTGCTGGTGGAGTTGTGAATTGATCCAGCCATTCTGGGGGACAATTTGGAACTATGCCCATAGGGCGATAAAAGACTGTCTGCCCTTTGATCCAGACATAGCACTGCTGGGTTTGTACCCCAAAGAGATAATAAAGACTTGTACAAGAATATTCATAGCTGCGCTCTTTGTGGTGGCCAAAAATTGGAAAATGAGGGGATGCCCTTCATTTGGGGAATGGCTGAACAAATTGTGTATATGTCTGTGATGGAATACTATTGTGCTCAAAGGAATAATAAAGTGCAGGATTTCCATGGAGACTGGAACAATTGCCAGTAAGTGATCCAGAGCAAAAGGAGCAGAACCATGAAAACATTGTACACAGAGACTGAAACACTGTGGTACAATCGAATTTAATGCACTTCTCCATTAGTGTCAATACAATGTCCCTGAACATTCTACAGAGATCTAGTAGAAAAAACACTATCCACAAGCAGAGAACAATTTGTGGGAGTAAAAACACCGAAGAAAAGCAACTGTTTGACTACAGGGGTGGAGGGGACATGATTGAGGAGAGACTCTAGATAAACACCCTAATGCAAATACCAACAACATGGAAATAGGTTTGAATCAAGGACATATGTGATACCCAGTGGAATCATGCGTTAGCTATGGGAGGGATGGTGGGAGGGGGGGAGGAAAAGAAAATGATCTTTGTTTCCAAGGAATAGTGTTTGAAAATGACCAAATAAAATAATGTTAAAAAAATTCTCCCATTCATTCATTATCTCTGTCTGTTTCTCTGATAGTGCTTTCTTTGGGGGCAGGATCTCAAATGGTCTCAGCCTCTTCCCATGCTGGGCAATTCACAGTTTACCAACCTATATCTCTGCCCTGAGTTTGGGTTAACAGATTTGGTTCCGGCTGGATACTATGGTATTTCCCTAAGAATCAATAGAATCCTGCACTCTCTCCCTTCCCCATCCCCATTGTCTCACTCCCTGTGATCTATAGTTCTTTGACCTGGCATTGGTAGCTCAGAGAGTTCCCACCTTACTGCTATGGGGCTGTCTGACATGGCAGTAGTTATCTCTCATGCAGTCTGGAGCTGAGGTTTCTATGCACTGGAATGAGGGAAGGTGGACTGGGGTAGAGGAGCAAGTTTTGTTCTAGGTCTAAACCTTTGCACTGGGTCCCTGGGTCTGCTGTTGCAGCCTCACTGATGGGGTGCTGTAAAAAATAGACTCGAATACAGGACTACAATCCCCATGAGCCTTTGCTCTACTTCCCCAGAATGCCTTGTAATCTCACCTGGGCTGAGATTGAGAAGGTATTTAAGCTGATTCAAAGGCTTTTGAAGCTCTCGCTCTTTTGGACTTCCTTTTTGGAGCAGGCGTGTCTCTTGTGTAATGTGAGGTTATTTTGTCTAGGCCTCTGGCCTAGGCACATGTTTCTTACTTGTATATTCTTTAATCTTTAAACTTTAATAAACCTCCAAAAAATATAATACTTCTTGCAGAGAGAAACTAATTTCTACCTGCCTCAGTCTCCCCATATTCCTAAATTGTAATCTTTACAGAGCTAAATGCCCTTAAAGCCAGTGAGAGCTGGTTTGTGGGTTTTTAGGAGACAGTTGAAGTTACTTTATCTTTGGTAACTAATTACTGTTTTGACAAGGTCTGAGAGGTCATGGGGATCAGAGAAAATTACTGTTCTTCCACCTTGTTTGTGTAATCCAGAAGCCTCTTTTCACTTGCTGTCTTCCATGACTGAAATTCTCTTCCTTCTCATTTCTATCTCTTGACTTCCCTGATATTGTTTTGTTTCCAGCTAAAATCCCACCTTCTGCAAGAAGGCATCCTTGATCCAACTGAAGTCAAGTTCTTTCTCTTGAAGATAATCTACATTTTATCCCATCTATTTCTTATTTGTACATAGTTGTTTACATGTTGTCTACTCCATTACATTATGAACTCCTTGAAGCTAGACTGTTGTTTGTTTGTTTGATTTTTTTTTTTTGCTTCTTTAGAGCTTAGCATAGTGCTTGATATATACTAAGTGGTTAATAAATGTTTGTTGAGTTAGTTTGATCATGTTCAACCTCTCATTGGAACACTCCACTTTGCCAATATTCATATTAAAATATGGTGCCCAGAAAAGAATTCCAGTGCTCCCAAATTGTGGATTTGATTCATGTAGCCCATTAATACTGCTACTTTACTGGGGAAGAGGTAGAGAAAAACAATTGACACAGTAGATAGTGAAAAATTTACAATTAGAAAGACCTTATTTCAAATTCTGCCTCAGATACTTACCAGCTTTTTAATTCCAGTCAAGTCACTTAACCTCTCTGCACCTCAGTTTCTCTATATATAAAATGGAGATAATATAATATACCTCATTAGACTGTTGTGAGGAACAAATAAAATATTATGTATATTTGTGTGAAAAAATTTCCCCCCAAAGCCCCTTATCTTCCATTTTAGAATCAATGCTAAGTTTTGGTTCCAAGGCAAAAGAGCAGTAAGGGAGAGGCAATGGGGGGGGGGGGGGTTAAATATCTTGTCTGTGGTCTCTCAGCTATGAAGTGTTTATGTCCAAATTTGAACCCAGGAGTTCAATCACTAGACCTGGCTCTCAGTCCATTGAGCCACCTAGCTTCCCCTACAACTCTGAATTCTTATAGATAGAACAGTGTCTTCTCCCTTCCTCTATTGCCTCGCATTAGTAGATGTGGTGGTGGTGGTGGTGGTGGTGGTGGTAGGAGCTGTTAGGAAGGCTTAAGGAGGGAGTAAAAGAGGAGAGAGATGGAAGCTCTCTACTTCCTTTGGAATGAACTGTAGCAATGTTTTCCAGAATGAAGGAATATTGAATAGATACTAAGAAGTGAGCTGGGCTGGAAACGCCAGTTAAGGGTACTGGGGTAAGGGGCTGAGTTCCTAAATAACAGTGATGCCACCTTCCATTTATCTGGAAGAGTTAATAGGTTGACACTAATCACTGGTTTTAGAAACCATGTGTACATGTGTGTGCTTCCTGTTTTATGTAAATATTTTGAAAAAAGAATCATAATAAAATTGATAAAGTTTGTGAAGTAATTCACATTAATTACTTATTTAATTATTAATTAATCAATTGCACTAATTTTTTGTGTCATCTGTAAACTAGGTACTTTGGATACCATTTATTTGCCTTCTTTAATAGATGGGGTCCCTGATATTTGGTGGTTAAGTGACTTTTTCCATGATCATACCAATAATAACCAATTACCAAACTTTTATTAAAGGCTACTTGACATGGGCACTGTACCTCCAGAAGCTCAGGCAAACTGGGAATATCAGGGAAATTCCTTTGCTACTCCTAGCCTAAAACACCCAATGACCCCTATAGGACCCTGACATGATTGTCCTCCTTTGATCATCCTTTAGATTTAAGATGGACAGAGAGAGGCACCTCCAGGCTACACCTCGATCCTATCAGGCTACATCTCAGACATCTGTCTGTTCCCTAAAACTAAGGAATCTTTATGAGGGTCATTCCCTATGTCTCCAGGCAGACCCCAGTCAGATGACCAACTCATCCCACCAAAAGCCTGAGAGACGACCACTCTAGAGTCACATCCACACTATGATCAAGAGTATAAAATCCCCAGAATTGATGGGTTCTGGGAGCAGCCTTCCATCTTGCTGTTCCACCTTGCTATCCTCCTGGCCATTCTCAACATTATTTTCCTAAATTAATAAATTTCTCTTTTTGTTTTTAAGCTAAGTTTTGAAGTCTTGCATTCTTGAAAAAGGTATCCTCCTTCCCTAACCCCAAGTGTGCACATCTGAACCCCATTACATACTTATGTGCCAAGCACTGAACTGAGTACTGGGGCTACAAATATAAAAACAACATATTCCCCATCTGCAAATAATTCTACTAGTAAATGTTTAAAGTGGATTTTTTTTAGTAGGTAAGCACATTCATTTATTCTTCTTAGAATGAGATATTATGGCCTTATAGTAACCTTTATTCACCAAGCTGGATAATTAAGGAACACTCTCTCTGTCAGTCATTTTGGAATGGGAAATGAATAGCTACAAACTCTGACTTAGATTGGTCAGTAAATTTGTCATCTGAAGAGCACTTCAATGCATGCCTATATCAGGTGTGGTTATGTCAGTGCTCTCAGGGTGGAACTCAGGTCCTCTTCATTCCAGTTTTGGTCCTCAATTCAATATGCCATTCTCTTCAATATTTAGAAAGGCTCCATAGATTTCTTGTGACCCTTATTCACATGTAGCACCTCATCTCCTTTATAGTTTACAAACTCTCTTGCAGCAGTGTGGATTGGATTTTTTAAATGTGTGTTCCACATGAAGTTTCTAGATGTACAGCAGAGCTACTCAGCAATATCTGTTCAGTCTATTATGACAACAGTACAAAAGCATGACAAAAAAAGGAAAGTGATTATTGAAAATCAATACCATAATAACAGGGAGTGAGACTGGATTTTTTTTTCCTGCCCTGATAGCCAATTATGGACAATTTACTAAAGTTGTCAACTCATGGCAAAACAAATAGTGTTAATAGTATCAGTTTCATAAGGACCTATCTATCTTGTTATTGCCTCACTCTGTTCAGAGTTCCAAGTTCAAAGTGCTAATGGGATCATAACTCATCCAGAGACAAGAAGAACATTATAGTCATCACCAGTTAAGTTAGGACAACTGGGGACAGATGACTTTCACTGATATAAGTTTGAAGGTGAGTCTCTTTGTGAGAAACATCAATGTATTTTATAGTTAAACTCTAAAAGTATACTACTTTTAAAAAGAATACTGCATTTTTAGAGGAATGGTTAAGGATCATGTTATTTGTTTGCATTATTTTTCTCCCTGAAATACTTTGAACACTAACATAGGAATTGCCTAAGTTATCCTCAGGTTCATTTTAAGGAGATAGCAATAGTTTTCTCTTTATGTGACAGCTGAAGAACTCGAGGTACAAGGAGATGAAGCAAATTGTTCACTGTAATACATGCTCAGTTCTGTTGCAGAAATACAAACCATTCTCTTGGTTGTATATAAAGTTCCATTTAAAATTTTAAAAATCTTTATTTCCTTATAAAATTAAAATGTTATAGATAAGCATATGTATAACCAATATTATTTTATCCAATTTTAGGGATGCTTCCCCCTTTAGAATAATGGAAATAGTGGTGTACTTTCTTAAATTACTTAGTCTTGCAGTATAGGATTCTCCTTTCCTTCTGGTAGATTCCTATTATAATTATTTTGGTTAACTAAATGCTAAGTTCAGTTGTGTCTTGCTGCAAAAGTGCTTGAATTTGAATACTAGACCTGCCATGCAACCTTGAACAAATCCCTTAACATTCTTGTATCTCAGTTTCCTCATCTATAAAATGAATGGATTAGACTAGATAGCCTTGAATAGCCTTTCAGCTTTAAATCTAAGATCCTTTGACCTTCAAGTTGTTTCTACATGACATTCCAGTGCTAAGATCTATATTCTATGAAATAGTTGACTTGGAATTTAGTCTTTTAGCCCTCCAGAATGGTTGGATCAACTCACAACTCCACCAGCAATGAATTAATGTCCCAATTTTGACATATCCCCTACAACATTCATTATTTTCCTTTGTTGTCATGTTAGCCAACTGTTAGGTATGAGGTGATACCTAAGAGTTGTTTCGATTTGCATTTCTCTGATTATAAGAGATTTAGAACACTTTTTCATGTGCTTATTAATAGTTTTGATTTTTTTATCTGAAAATTGCCTGTTCATATCCCTTGCCCATTTATCAGTTTGGGAATGGCTTGATTTTTTTGTACAATTTATTTAGCTCTTTCTAAATTTGAGTAATTAGACCTTTGTCAGAGGTTTTTGTTGTGAAGATTGCTTCCCAATTTGTTGCTTCCCTTCTAATTTTGGTTGCATTGGTTTTGTTTGTACAAATACTTTTTTCATTTAATGTAATCAAAATTATTTATTTTATATTTTGTGATTTTTTCTAAGCCTTGCTTGGTCTTAAAATCTTTCCTTTCCCAAAGATCTGACATGTATACTATTCTATATTCACCTAATTTACTTATAGTTTCCTTCTTTACATTGAAGTCATTCACCCATTCTGAGTTTATCTTGGTATAGGGTATAAGATGTTGACCTAAACCCAATCTTTCCCATACTGTCTTCCAATTTTCCCAGAAGTTTTTGTCAAATAGTGGATTTTTGTCCCAAAAGCTGGGATCTTTGGGTTTGTCATAGACTGTCTTGCTGAGGTCACTTAGTAGTGGTAGTCTTTCGGTGACTGAGAATGACTATTGCCTTTGTGCAGTTTCATCTACGGTGTACCCTCATGTGGCTTTGGAGTCCAAAGGCTGAGGCTCATAGTTTGTGGCACATGGGGCCTGGGACGCCAGTTGTTATGGGAGGTGCGGTTGTGGCCTGGTGTCGGCGTTCACGCGCAGCGGCAAGACGTCGACGTCGCTTATCTTCAAAGGTGGCGGCGGCATGGTGAATGTGGGTTCGCCAGCTGCTTCTGGCAGAGGCAGCGAGTTCTAGTTGCTTTGGTGTCATGCCAGCCCACTTCAAGTTGGACTTTAGCTGATCCTTGTATCTCTTCTTTGGTCGGCCTTGTTTCCTGAGTCCAGCTGACAGTTCACCATAGAATACCTGTCTTGGTATTCACTGTGGGTCCATGCGGATGACGTGTCCAGACCATCGTAGCTGGGTTTTGAGGACCAGGACTTCGATGCTGGTGGAGTTGGCTCTGTCGAGGACTTCCTGATTGGTGATTCTGTCCTGCCATCGGATCCTCATGATTGACCGGAGGGAGCGTTGGTGGAATTGCTCCAACTGCTTCATGTGCTTCCGGTACAGTGTCCATGTCTCGCAACTGTACAGGATCGAGCTGAGGACCACTGCGTTATACACTTTGAGCTTCATCATAGTGCTTACACCGCTGTGTTGGAGGACTTTGGAGCGCAGCCACCTGAGTGCCTGGCTGGCCTTTTGGATCCTGGCATTCATCTCATGGTCTAGGGACCCGTCGTTGGCGATGGTGCTGCCCAGGTACTTGAAAGTGTTGACATTGGAAAGCTGAGTGCTGTCGATTGTAATGCATGGCTGGTTAGTTGGCCTCCCTGGTGCAGGTTGGAACAGCACCTCTGTTTTGCTGAGCCTGATAGTCAGGCCAAACAGTTTTGTTGTGGTAGAGAACCTGTCCACAATGGTTTGAAGATTATTTTCTTGGTGGGCCATGAGAGCACAGTCATCTGCAAAGAGAGCTTCCAAGATGAGTCTCTCTGTTGTCTTTGTTTTTGCAGTCAGGCGGTGAAGGTCGAATAGTGAGCCATCCAGCCGGTATTTGATGTAGACGCCCAGGTCTAGATCCATCACAGCATGTCATAATATTTGGGTGAAGTATAGGTTGAATAGTACCGGAGCGAGGACACAGCCTTGTTTCACGCCATTGGAGGTGTTGAAGCGATCAGAAGTCTCTCCACCAGATAGGACTTTCCCTGTCATGTCGACATGAAAGAACTGGATCAGTTTGATGAATTTTGCTGGGCAATTGAGCTTGCTGAGGATCACCCACAACGCGTCCCTGTTCACTGTGTCGAATGCCTTTGTCAGGTCTATGAAGACAATGTAGAGACTTAGGTTCTGCTCAAGGCATTTTTCCTGCATTTGCCTCACTGTTAAGACCATGTCAGTGGTGCTACGATCTGGTCGGAAGCCACATTGTGATTCAGGCAGGTTCTGCTCTCAAACAGATGATAGGAGTCTGTTGAGTATAACACGGGCGAGGATCTTTCCAGCAGTGGAGAGTAGTGCGATGCCTCTGTAGTTGTCACAGGCTGCTCGTGTGCCTTTGTTCTTGTATAGGGCTATGATGGAGGCATCTCTGAGTACTGGGGGCATGTCTTCCTCTTCCCATATGCTGGTCAGCACTATGTGGAATGCCTGGAGCACCTTTCCATTTAAGGCCTTGTACACCTCGGTTGGGATCCCGTCTTTACCAGGTGCCTTGCCTGCACTCATTTTTTTAATGGCTTTTTGGACTTCCTCTATTGAAGGAGGGACATCAATGTTCAATGTTGTTCAATAGTGCGGCTTTGGGGGATCTGGTCAAGGGCGCTTTGGTCGACTGAAGAGGGTCGGTTGAGAAGCTGACTGAAGTGTTCTTTCCACCTGTTGCTGATGCCTTTTTTATCTTTTATGAGAGTGTCACCGTCAGAGGATAGCAAGGGAGTGGTGGTGGGTTTTAATGGCCCATAGACAGTTTTGAGGGCACTGAAAAATTAATTGTAGTTTTTTGTATCAGCAAAGTGCTGGATTTCTTCTGCCTTTTTTTCCCACCATCGGTCTTGCATCTTCCTGATCTCATGCTGCACTGTGGCTTGGAGAGACTTGAATCTGTCCTTTTTAGGAGCAGAGTTCGGGTTATTTTGTCACTCCATTAAGGCTTTGTTCTTTTTGCTCAATAGGTCTTCAATAGCAGTGTTGTTCTCGTTGAACCAGTCCTGGTGGTTCTGTTGTTTGGGGCCTAGGATTGCCTTTGATGTTTCCTTCACTGTATCTCTAAACTGGTTCCATTTCTTGGTTGAGCTTCCAGTGAGTGCTCCTTTGGCAGACAGCTTGTCATCCAGGCAGGACTGGAATGTTTGCAAATAAGATGGGTCTCTAAGATGGCTCATGTTGTAAAATGCGTGAACTGTCTGGGTGCATTTTGGATGCTGAGGCGCAATGCGCATTTGAAGAGTCGCTCTAACCAATCGGTGGTCTGTCCAGCATTCAGCTCCTCTCATGGCTCTGGTGATCTTTACATCCTGGATGTCTCGCCGGCGTACAATGATGTAGTCAATGAGATGCCACTGTTTTGATAATGGGTGCATCCATGTTGTTTTATATTTGTTCGCCATTCTGAACACAGTGTTGGTGATGGTGAGTTCGAACTCTGAGCATTTGCTGAGTAGCAGTAGGCCGTTGTTGTTTATTTTGCCCACGCCGTGTTTGCCGAGGACTCCTTTCCATCTTTCATGGTCCTGGCCAACGTGGGCGTTGAAGTCTCCCAGTAGTATCAGCTTGTCATTGGTGGGCACTGAGTGCAGGATGGCACTCAGGTCAGAGTAGAACTGCTCGATGGTCTCCTCTGTGAGGTCACTTACCCCAAGTCTATTCCACTGATCCTCCTTTCAGTCTCTTAGCCAGTACAAGGTCAAAATATTACCACCTGAGTACAAGATCCTTTAGTAAACATGATTTCCTTTCATTTTAGCCCAGAGCTCAAATTCCTTTAAGAAAAATATGGGTGAAAGCTTCAAAAAGAAAAATTTAAGGAAGATAACTTACATATTGCCATAAGGTTTGCAAAGCACTTTTCAAATATTATCTCTTTTAATATTCTCAATAACTCTATTAGGAGATGCTATTATTATGCCCATTTTGCAGATGAGAAAACAGGTAAATGCAAGCTTAATTGCCCAGATTTGAATTTAGTATTGATGTAAGGAAAAGCTTTCTAATAATCATAATTTTTAAGAGTAGGTTGCATAGAAGACAGCTAGGTGGCAGGTAGGTAACTCAGTGGATGGAGAGTGAAGTCCAGAGATGGGAGGTCTTGAATTCAAATCTAGCCTCAGAAACTTGCTAGCTTGCTTACCCTGGGCAAGTCATTTAATTTCCTAGTATTACCACTCTTTTGCCCTGGATTCAATACATAGTATTGATTCTAAGATGGAAGGTAAAGTTAATTGAGCTGCCTTACTGGAGGTTTTCATGCAAAAACTAGGGAGCAATTGGATGTGTTATAGAGAGGATTCTTAGTCAGGGATGGATTAAATTAAATGATATCAGATGTCCATTCCCATTTGAAGATTCTAGGATCCTGTCAAGTCTGTGCTTTGTAGACTCAGTATGTAATAGTTTTGTAATTGTTAAATCTGGGTCATGAAATATATTTCTTGTTCCAGGTTTGGAAGGCCATATAATGACCTCATCAATTCTGAGATAGTGAGAGAGAGTTTCTTAAACATCAATTCACAATGATGGCAAACGACAGAATATCAGTTATTGGTGTGTTTCTGCCATAGAGCATATAGACACACTTCATACACTTCTAAGCTAATAGGACTTAACTGGAAGGGACTTTAGAAATCATTTTACAGATTTTTTAAAAAGTAAGCCTTAGAGAGGGATTATAGTCAAAGGTTTAGAGCTGGAAAGCTCCTTTGAGGTAATTCATACTATTTTTCCACCAATTTTTTTCGGATGAGGAAATGTAAACCTAGAGAGGTTAAATGATTTACTAGAAGTCACAAAATAATTAATTGTATAATTGAAATTCAAGTTCTAGTTTTCTGACTTTG
Organism: Monodelphis domestica; assembly: GCF_027887165.1. Taxonomy (NCBI): domain Eukaryota; kingdom Metazoa; phylum Chordata; class Mammalia; order Didelphimorphia; family Didelphidae; genus Monodelphis; species Monodelphis domestica. Next base: position 212,237,154 of record NC_077234.1, read on the forward strand.
AAGTTAAGGCTCTTTTAATTGCAATAAGCTGTCTGCTATACCCTGTGAATATACATTTAAATAGCTATTGAAGTCAAATAGTAGTTAACAGATCAAGGATTAATTAAGATTTAGGTAAACCTGTTCTGAACCTCCCAGTGGATATAGCTACCACTTTCCCTGATTTCTTTTTATTTAGGTATTTGCTTTTTCTCCTAAATACAATGTAAGTTCCTTGAGGGCAGGACTGCTTTTTTGCATTGATAGTGTGAGAATTGGACAATGTGAGGATTTTGATTTTGAGAAATTTGGTCATTATAATGGGAAAAGCATTTTACTCTGACTTCATTGGCAGTGTCAACATGAAAATCTAGAGGTGCACAATTTATTTAGTTTGAGGGTAGAAACCCCAGGTTTTGACCTTATCACCAGAGAGGTTTCCCCCTGAGGGAAGGTCCCACTTCACCAGACAATGGACATCCTGGTAGTTTGGGTGGGAGCAGCTAATGCCATCTAATATTAAGTATCTCTTTTGTCCCAATGGTTTCTTCCCCTAGGCTAAGGTCCATTAATAAGGAGGCCCAGCCCTGGGCTGAGTCTTTCCCTTTTGTGTCCATTGTAGGGCATCAGCCCCTCACTGTCCTTCCTGTCTGGAACTCCTCATTTTCCTTTCTAACAATTGTAAAGTCAATCAATTGTCCCTCTCACCCTAAACCCCCAGGTCATATAGAGTGGTATATAGGTTCCCCAAATTCTTTTGTTCCTCAGAGTCCATCCTGAGTTGATGGCACTCCCAGGGGTCAGTGACCAGAGTGGCCAGAGTTCAATCCTGACTCGCGGGGAGCAAACACCTCTGTTGTCATGGCCTATTAGCGCTGAGGTCTTTTAGTGCTGAACCCCTTTGCCCTTGATTAAAGAGTGATTTTGACTATTTAATAGTTCTGTGTTTTTTCTAGTTGACAGCAGCCTAGTCATTTCTGAATGTTCCCCTCCTGCTGGCTGAGCTTGTGAACTCTGATGGGATTACTGAGGAAGACAAGATGCCTGAGGGTGATGAACTATATTGGGTCAATATTCTTTTGCTTGCTATATAAGTGCCACCAGCACCAAAGGCAAATAGTACCTGGCCTTTTTATTGTGGGAAACTTGTCTCCTGCAAGCCTATTAACTATGTGTTGAATTAATCTTCTACATGAAAGAAAAGCTTTGTGCCATGGAGACCACAATTTACTGCATAACTGGAGGAGAGCAATTTTTTATTGTCAAAACTGCTAAAATATTGTCAGATGATACATTTTAAGGATGGGTTTATGAGGAAAATGGCGTCATCGCTGAACGTTCTCACAGTTGAGCTTTGTTTCAGAGAGCAGAGCGGCAATTTCCCTGGGACTTGAGATGGAATTGCTATCTGATTGCAGTTCATGTATCAGGAATAAAGTATATCATATGTTGCTTCACCCCATTGGATCATTCCAAGTGTTGTGAATGAGCTTTTGTGAGCTAAAAGTTTGAGAGGAGTTGCTATTTTAATCAAGAGCTTATTGCCAAAAGCCACTCGTGATGTAATGACAGTCTCTGTATTGTGGAATTTCCTCCTGACCGTAAAGACAGGATGGAGATACAAAAATGAAAGTCCATTTTCAAGAACTCCATTTTTCCCCTCTTTTCTTTGCAATAGGCACATTCTTGAACCGTCCTGTTCTGATATTAGGTATAGTGACAAGGAACCACATTAAATCTTGGCTTAAACATCTTTTTACTTCTTACAAGCTTTATTAAAATCCATTCTGGGGAAGTCTTTTGATAAAGCAGTCTATATTTAAAGTAGTTTATAAAAGATGCATGTTGCTAGGGACAATCCCAACTGCTAAGAGAAGAACAATTGTGTTTAACTTTTAAACAACACTTACCTGAGTAGCTAGCAGCTGAAAATGCCAGTGAAGAAGATAATCGTTTTTTTTTCCTCTTTAAGTAAAGGGAAAAATTGTTCTGATTAGGAAAAGATAACCACACTGGTTTCTCATGGTTGGTATGGAGACACAGTTATATGATTTGGTTTTCCTCTTTCTGCTTCTCACCTATTAAAGAAGAAGAGAATTGCCTGCAGTTATCCAGGTGAAGTGAATACTATTCTGAGTTCATTCTCCCAGAGGGAGGTCAGCAATATCCCCCTCAAGGTTTTGATGGTATCCCTGAGGGTTTGGGAGAGTATCCTTTCTAATGCTTTTGGCTCACTATTCCAGTGTGTTTTCCTTAGCTTCTGTTAGTTCCTAGTGACTAGCATCTCAGTTCCAGTGAACTAATTAATGTCAATTAGCTTTCACAAAGGGGTATTTTTTTTTGTGTGAGGACAATATAGCAAAAACAAAAGTACTCAGATTTTCCTCTTATTCAATACCTGGGAAGCACAATCTCCTCTTTGCTTCCTTCTTGATCTATGGGGGAAATGAATGTAGATTTACAGAATTTATACATATCATTGGTTCCTAAAAGTTCATAACCACTTTCAGCATTACTATTTGATGTGTGGTTACACACTGATGGGCTTACTCCTCAGGACTGACTTAAAATTTCAGCCCTAGTTCCACTCCTAGAAGTCCATCTCTAATACCTTTCACTGAAAAATTAAAAAGAAATGTTGATGTAAAAATATAAAACAGAATCAAATAACCTCAACTGAGGCCCTTATTAAAGGACCATATGTTAGTCTAGGATGCAAAGGGCCCAAGTACTCTTCTCTCTTCTTATAGCACTCAGTGTCTCCTCATTTCATGAACGTCACCAGGTAGGAAGGAATCAACCTAAGGAGAAAGAAAATGTTATTGTCAATTGTATCTTCTGAACATACCTCTAGCCTTGGTTACATAATTAATAAAAGATTTTTCCTTCCTTCCCCCTTTCCTTCCTTCCTTCCTTCCCCCTTTCCTTCCTTCCTTCCTTCCTTCCTTCCTTCCTTCCTTCCTTCCTTCCTTCCTTCCTTCCTTCCTTCCTTCCTTCCTTCCTTCTTCCTTCCTTCCTTCCTTCCTTCCTTCCTTCCTTCCTTCCTTCCTTCCTTCCTTCCTTCCTTCCTTCCTTCCTTCCTTCCTTCCTTCCTTCCTTCCTTCCTTCCTTCCTTCCTTCCTTTCTTTCTTCTTTCTTTCTTTCTTTTCTTTCTTTCTTTCTTTCTTTCTTTTCTTTCTTTCTTTCTTTCTTTCTTTCTTTCTTTCTTTCTTTCTTTCTTTCTTTCTTTCTTTCTTTCTTTCTTTCTTTCTTTCTTTCTTTCTTTCTTTCTTTCTTTCTTTCTTTCTTTCTTTCTTTCTTTCTTCTTTCTTCCTTCCTCCCTCCCTCCCTCCCTCCCTCTCTCTCTCTCTCTCTCTCCCTCCCTTTCCTTCCTTCCTTCCTTCCTTCCTTCCGTCCTTCCTTCCTTCCTTCCTTCCTTCCTTCCTTCCTTCCTCCTCCCTCCCTCCCTCCCTCCTCCCTCCTCTCTCTCTCTCTCTCTCTCTCTCTCTCTCTTTCTTTCTTTCTTTCTTTCTCTCTCTCTCTCTCTCTCTCTCTCTCTCTCTTTCTTTCTTTCTTTCTTTCTTTCTTTCTTTCTTTCTTTCTTTTCTTTCTTTCTTTCTTTCTTTTCTTTCTTTCTTTCTTTCTTTCTTCTTTCTTTCTTTCTTTCTTTCTTTCTTTCTTTCTTTCTTTCTTTCTTTCTTTCTTTCTTTCTTTCTTTCTTTCTTTCTTTCTTTCTTTCTTTCTTCCTGCCTTACTTCTGCCTTCCTGCCTGCCTTCCTGCCTGCCTTCCTTCCTTCCTTCCTTCCTTCCTTCCTTCCTTCCTTCCTTCCTTCCTTCCTTCCTTCCTTCCTTCCCTCCTTCCTTCCCTCCTTCCCTCCTTCCCCTCCCTCCCTCCCTCCTTCCTTCCTTCCTTCCTTCCTTCCTTCCTTCCTTCCTTCCTTCCTTCCTTCCTTCCTTCCTTCCTTCCTTCCTTCCTTCCTTCCCTTCGTTTCTTTATAGCTCTTTGGTCATAATTCCAGATTCCTCTCCAAAATGTTTAGATCAGCTTACAATTCCACTAATAGTGTATTAGTGTATCTATTTTCCCATATCTCCTCCATCAGGGATTTTATATCCAGTCCCTGAATTACTTTTCTTCTCTTCTTCTGCTAATGTTATTTTATCTTGTCAATTAATTCTGATATCTATTTCTCTGTTTCCATTTCTACCCCAATTATTATACACTTTTGACCACAAGAGTATATTTTTAGGTTTAATTTACAATAGACAACTAGGTAATGTAGTAGACAGACCTCTAGATTGGCATTAGGAACATCTGAGTTTGATTTCTGCCTCAGACAGTAGCTTGGTGAACCTGGGTAAATTTCTCATCTGTAAAATGGAGAAAGTAATAGTCTTAATTTATAGGATTATTGTAAGGATCAGATGAGATAACATAGATAGATGATATATCATTGCAGCCTTTAAATGCTATATTTAGCATTTATATGCTAAATATATATATATATATATATAATATATATATATATATATATATATATATATAGCAGCTATATAATTCTAGCTGTCATCATTGTCACCATTATTAAGGAACCTATGTCGCTGTATACTTTATGTCTCTTAAATTTCCTAGTCTATTCTATCCAGCTATAGTTTCCTAGATTTCCTTTGACCTTTTCTGTGTCAAAGCATACATTGCTTCTGGAGCCCCAAATGACAGGTTCCATCCAAGAACATTCCTAAGTCAATTTTAGAATCCTCCCAGTTAATGCTAGATCAAAACATATTAAGTTTAGTAGGCAAGGAACTGAGGTTTACCATGTATATTTCTTTAAAATATTTTATCTCTGCACCATTTTTCTAGATTTGCCTTATTTAAATATAGTAATCTTTGATATTGCATTAAGCTGTTTTAATAAAAAAATTATACGGTTCAATAAAAAAAGAACTAGGCCAAAAAAATTCATGTTTCTGGGTGGTGGTTGTAGATGAGAGCACTGCTCCTTTTAAAGAAAAAATTGAATGCTACTGTCATAAAAAGATAAAAAGGGGATGACTCAAGGTTGACTTCCAGGTAAGCATGGTGGCAGTCTAGACGTGGGATGCTTCCTCTCCTCAGCACCCACCTATATAGACTACCTCAAAAGACATTAAAACAAAACCAAATTCATAAGAACGAAGGGACTCCACAGTAGGGCATAGCATTAAAGGCATGTGGGATTTAGGCATTTCCATACTATAAGGGGGTGAAAAAGCTCCCACCCAAATGTGAGTTGATCTACCTTCCCCCACATGACCTATGGAACCAGAGTCAGAGCCAGCATGCATCTGAATAAGTGAGCAAGCGAGGGGCACCTCTAGAGAGAGCAAGGGGCACCTCTAGGTCCTTGGGAGCTGACTAAGACCACCAAACACCTACCCCTGAGAACAGCTACATCTGAAACCCTGGCTAGCGGGCTAAGGAGTGCAGACCATGGGTGCTCCTGGAAAGGTAGTACAGAGAAAGGCAGCAAACACCAGAAGTTGTGGAGATTTGAGAGCTGGTCTAAAGCAAAATCCTTGCTCCTTAACTCCATATACAGAGAGTCTGCTCATCTCACTCAGATTTCTGAATAAAAGGGAAGGAAAAACCTCCACAGTGATGGTAAATTGTGCCCAGGAGCTTCAACCTCCCTCCGCCAAAAACAAAAACTAAAACTAAAACTAAAACAAAAAACAAGAAAAAGGCATTGACCCTGAGAAATTTTTACAGAGGAAAAACCGAGGCTACAGAGGAAATACAGGAGGAAATTCAAATAAACCCAATAACTTCCAAAAAATGGAACTTGTCCACAAGCTCTTGAAGAATTTAAATTGGAGCTTATAAAAAAGACGGAAGCCTTCTGGCAAGAAAAGTGGAAATAGTCCAAAGAGAAAATAACAGTCTGAAGGATAAGAACTCCCAATTGGAGAAACAGCTAGAAGCCACGAAAAGCAGGCTAGAACAAACAAAAAAGGAAAATCAAAGATTATAGCTGAAAATCAGTCCTTAAAGACCAGAATTAGGCAACTGGAATACAATGATCTTGCAAAACAGCAAGAATTAATAAAGCAAAATCAAAAGACTGACAAAATAGAAGAAAACATAAAATATCTCACTGACAAGGTGACAGATCAGGAAAACAGGTCATGACGAGACAATTTGAGAATCATTGGTCTACCTTAAAAGACAGAAATGAACAGAAATCTGGACATCATACTAAAAGAAATCATCCAAGAAAACTGCCCTGATGTTTTTGAACAAGGGGGCAAAATAGATATTGAAAGAGTTCATAGAACACCCTCTACACTAAATCCCCAAAAGACAACTCCCAAGAATGTAATTGCCAAATTCCAGAGCTTTCAAGCTAAGGAGAAAATTCTACAAGAAGCCAAAAAGAGACATTTCAGGAACCAAGGAGCATCAATCAGGATCATACAAGACCTGGCAGCTTCCACACTCATGTAAAAATCGAGATTTGAACCCCAGATTTCAAACCCCAGAAGTCCTTGGTACTTCCCAGAACTTCCTACAACTTAACCTGAGTCTCCACCTGGGCAAGATAACAATTTAGTATTTAACGGACTCTCTGCCTCCCAAGAGCTCTCTTGCTGTACTCAAAGATTGCAAAATGTAGTGAATATGCTATGCATGGGGATTCTGAATTGGCTAATCAGCCATGGGCATGTGGTTTTCTACTTTGTATTCTTAATTCTAATAATACTTAATAAACCTCAAAAAATATAATACTTTTATTACAAGAGACTAAATTAATTCTTACATTAAAGGACAGCAAGACCTGGAACATGATATTCAGAAAGGCAAGAGAATTGGGTCTTAAACCAAGGATCACCTATCCATCAAAACTGACTATATACTTACAGGGGAAAGCATGGGCATTCAAGAAAATAGGAAATTTCCAAGTATTTGTAAAGAAAAGACCACTAAGTGGAAAGTTTGATATCCAAATACAAAGATCAAGATAAACATGAAAAGGTAAATAAGAAAGAGGGAAAAGGGGGAAAATGTTTTTTATTTTTTATTCAAACTCTCTTCTTTAAGGGCTACAATTAGATCAAATTATACACACACACATTAATTTATGGGGAAATGTTTTTTGTAACTCTCAAAATTGTATTCATTATTATAGTAATTAGAAGAATCATTCACAGGAAGAGATTGGGAGCATTAAGGGCTATAAGATAATATGCACAAAAAGAAAAAGGGAGGGGGGAATCAAAGATGGCACCAAGAGATACTTGAAGAAATAAAATAAATAGGATAACCTTTATCACACAAAGATACACATGGGAAGGGGAGGGGAAGAACATTGTTATAAGAAGGAGAGGAAGTGCAAATAGGTAATACTTAAGCCTTACTATCAGTGAAATCAATTCTGAGAGAAAGAGCTTCTAGATACATTGGGGTCCAGAAATCTATCTTACCTTACAGGGTAAGTGAGAAGGGAAAACTAAGGGGGGGTAGGAAGGAGGGAGTACAAAAGGGAAGAAAAAGAGAGGGGAGAGGGAATTTAATAGACACTCCAATAAAACAAGAAGTGAACAAAAAGGGAGGGACCAGAAATGGAAGCATATTAAGGGAGGGGATTAGGGGGATTGATTAAAAGTAAACCACTTGTTTAAAAGGATATACCAAAAAAAAAAAAGAAAGAAAGGAAAGAACTAGGAGAGGATATCAAAATGCTAGGGAATACACAAGTGACAATCATAACCTTGAATGTGAATGTGAACTCACCCATAAAATGAAAACAAATAGGAGAGTGGATTAGAATCCAAAATCCTACCATATGTTGTCTACAAAAAACACACCTGAGGCAGGTAGATAGTCAAAAGGTTAGAATTAAAGGTTGGAGCAAAACCTATTGGGCCTCAACTGATAGAAAGAAGACAGGAGTTGCAATCATGATATCTGACAGAGCCAAAATAAAAATAGATCTGATTAAAGGGGATAGGGAAGGTAAATACATCCTGATGAAAGGGAGTATAGAGAATGAGGAAATAAGAGTACTCAAAATGTATGCACCAAATGGTATAGTATCCAAATTTCTAAAGGATAAACTAGTGGAATTGAAGGAGGAAATAGATAGTAAAACTATACTAGCGGGAGACCTGAACCTACCACTATCAAATTTAGATAAATCAAATAAAAAATAAATGCAAAAGAGGTAAAAGATGTGAATGAAATCTTAGAAAAATTAGAGTTAATAAATATATGGAGAAAAATAAATAGGGACAAAATGGAATACACTTTATTTTCAGTAGCACATGGTACATTCACAAAGATTGACCATGTACTAGGGCATAAAAACATGGCAAATAAAAGCAGAAACATAGAACTAATAAATACAAGCTTTTCAGATCATAATGCAATAAAAATAATGATCACTAAGGGTACATGGAGAGCCAAATCAAAAATTAATTGGAAATTAAATAATATGATTCTCCAAAATTGGTTAGAGAAAAAATCATAGAAACAATTAATAATTTCATCGAAGAAAATGACAATGATCAGACATCATTTCAAAATCTATGGGATGCAGTCAGAGCAGTACTCAGGGGAAAAATTATATCCTTGAGTTCATATATTAACAAACTAGGGAGGGAAGAGGTCAATGAATTGGACATGCAAATCAAAAAACTTGAAAGAGAACAAATTAAAAATTCACAGAAGAAAACTAAATTAGAGATCCTAAAAATTAAGGGAGAAATTAATAAAATCAAAAGTGAAAGAACTATTGAACTCATAAATAAAACTAGAAAAAAATAGGCAAAGTACTGATCAACCTAATAAAAAAAAGGAAAGAAGAAAACCAAATTTATAGTATCATTGATGAAATGGGAGACCTCACCACCAATGAAGAGGAAATTAAGGCAATCATTAAAAAAATATTTTGCCCAATTATATAGCAATAAATATGCCAATCTAGGTGATATGGATGAATATTTACAAAAAATATAAATTGCTCATATTAACAGAAGAAGAAATAGAATTCTTAAATAATCCCATATCAGAAAAAGAAATTGAACAAGCCATGAAAGAACTCCCTAAGAAAAAATCCCCAGGGCCTGATGTATTCAAAAGTGAATTCGACCAAACATTCAAAGAACAGCTAATCCCAATACTATACAAAGTATTTGACATAGTAAGCAAAGAGGGAGTTCTACCATATTCCTTTTATGACAAAAATGTGGTACTGATTCCAAAGCCAGGCAGGTAAAAAATGGAGAAAGAAAACTACAGAGCAATCTCCTTAATGAACATAGATACAAAAATGTTAAACAGGATACTAGCAAAACGACTCCAGCAAGTCATCAAGAGGGTTACTCACTATGATCAGGTGGGATTTATACCAGGAATGCAAGAATGGTTCAATTTTAGGAAAACCATCCACATAATTGACTATATCAACAAGTAAACCAACAAAAATCACATGATTATCTCAATAGATGCAGAAAAAGCCTTTGACAAAATTACAACACTCATTCCTTTTGAAAACACTAGAAAGTATAGGAATAGAAGGGTCTTTCCTAAAAATAATAAACAGTATCTATCTAAAACCATCAGCCAACATCATCTGCAATGGGGATTAATTAGATACATTCCCAATAAGATCAGGAGTGAAACAAGGATGCCCATTATCACCACTATTATTTAACATTGTACTAGAAACACTAGGAGAGCAATTAGAGGAGAAAAAGAAATTGAAGGTATTAAAATTGGCATTGAAGTGATGAGACTATCATTCTTTGTGGATGATATGATGGTCTACTTAAAGAATCTTAGAGAATCAACTAAAAAGCTATTGGAAATAATCAACAACTTTAGCAAAGTTGCAGGCTACAAAATAAACCCATATAAGTCATCAGCTTTCCTATATATCTCCAACACATCTTAGCAGCAAGAATTAGACAGACCAATCATTTAAAATCACTGTAGACAATATAAAATACTTAGGAATATATCTGCCGATATGAACATAACCACAAAACACTTTCCACACAATTAAAACTATATATAAACAATTGGAAAAACATTAACTGCTCATGGGTAGGATGAGCTAACATAATAAAAATGACCATCCTACCCAAACTTATTTACTTATTTAGTGTCATACCCATTGAACTACCAAAAATCTTTTTTACTGAATTATAAATAACTATAACAAAGTTCATTTGGAAGAACAAAATATCAAGGATATCCAGGGAAATAATGAAAAAAAATGCAAAGGAAGGTGGCCTTGCAGTCCCAGACCTCAAACTATACTATAAAGCAGTGGTCATCAAAACAATATGGTACTGGTTAAGAGACAGAAAGGAGGATCTGTGGAATAGATTTGGGGTAAGGGACTTCAGGAAGACAATATATGACAATCCCAACGATCCCCGCTTTTGGGACCAAAATCCACTCTTTGATAAAAACTGTGGGGAAAATTTGAAGACAGTGTGGGAGAGATTAGGTTTGGATCAGCATCTTATACCCTACACCAAGATGAACTCAGAATAGGTGAATGACTTGAACATAAAGAAGGAAATTATAAGTAAACTATGTGAACACAGAATAGTATTCATGTCAGACCTTTGGGAAAAGAAAGATTTTAAAACCAAACAAGACTTAGAAAGAGTCACAAAATGTAAAATAAATAATTTTGATTACATCAAATTAAAAAGGTTTTGTACAAACAAAACCAATATAACCAAAATTAGAAGGGAAGCAACAAATTGGGAAACAATCTTCATTAAAAAATAAACCTCTCAAAAAGGTCTAATTACTCAAATTTGTAAAGAGCTAAACCAATTGTACAAAAAATCAAGCCATTCTCCAATTGATAAATGGGCAAGGGACATGAATAGGCAATTTTCAGTCAATGAAATCAAAACTAATAATAAGCACATGAAAACATGTTCTAAGTCTCTTTTAATCAGAGTGATGCAAATCAAAACAACCCTGAGGTATCACCTCATACCTAACAGATTGGCTAACATGACAGCAAAGGAAAGTAATGAATGCTGGAAGGGTTGTGGCAAAGTTGGGACATTAATTCATTGCTGGTGGAGTTGTGAAATGGTCCAACCATTTCTGGAGGGCAATCTGGAACTATTTCCAGAGGGCACTAAAAGACTGTCTCCCCTTTGAACCAGCCATAACACTGATGGGTTTGTACCCCAAAGAGATAATAAGGAAAAAAGACATGTACAGAAATATTCATAGCTGCGCTCTTTGAGGTGGCAAAAAATTGGAAAATGAGGGGATGCCCTTCAGTTGGGGAATGGCTGAACCAATTTTGGTATATGTTGGTGATGGAATTCTATTGTGCTCAAAGGAATAATGAAGTGGAGAAATTTCATAGGAACTGGAACAACCTCCAGGAGGTGATGCAGATCGAAAGGAGCAGAACCAGGAGAACATTGTACACAGAGGGTGATACAATGTGGTACAATTGAATGTAATGGACTTCTACATTTGTTGCAAAGCAGTGTTCCTGAACAACTTGGAGGGAAGTATGAGAAAAAATGCAATCCACATTCAGAGGAAAAACTGTGTGAGTAGAAACACAGAAGAAAAACTAGTGCTTGATTACATGGGTTTGAGAATATGTTTGGGGATGTAGACTAAATGAACATCCTGATGCAAACACCAACAACATGGAAATAGGTTCTGATCAAGGACACATGTAATATCCAGTGGAATTGTGTGTGGGCTATGGGAAGGATGGGGGGTACAGAGGGAAGGATAGGTTATGATTCTTGTAACCAAGGAATATTGTTCCAAATTGACCAAATAAAAATAAAAAAAAAAGGTAAAAGAAAAACAAATTTTCTGTGAAAGGATTATATCACTAACAGCAAAATGCCACTCAGTAGAAACCTAGGTTTCTCTGAAATATGACAGGTTAACCTGTTTCTATATTTTTGTCCCCTTTCTGGTTACTGCACCTCTATTGATTCCTGTATTTTATCTGATGTTTAGTTGTATTGTTTTCTCATCTTGACATTATCTTGGTAAGATGATTCTTCAAGTCCTAATCCTTGACCTTATCCTCTTTCTTAGGCTTTGTTTTGTCCATTTGTCCACAGTTGATTCTGGCAGGTCTATTCTTTGTGTCTCCTTGTCCCCTTCCTACATATATTCCTGTCCTCATCTCAAACATAAATACCTTCTATAGCTTGCTAACATTTAAGCTGCTAAACCTTTCTGGACTAGTGCTTGTGGGCCTGGTGATGTGTGTCTCCAATTCAAGCCATCATGCATATGATTTCTCTGTGAATTCTGATAATCAGACCATCAGACCAGGTCACCTATTGCCCTGTTTGCCGATTCAATACTCAAGTGTGAATAAGCTTTCTAATGGATATAATTTGAATCTGAAACCTCAATGGAAAATGTTATATGGCGATGATGTGCCTACTTGAGCATAATGTATGATTTGCATATTTAGGTCAATGTGAAAACTAAGGAGAAAAATTTAGGTGGTAGCCCTTCAAGAAAAACTTTTTATTCATCATAGTAATAAAATCATAATAGTTTAAATCTGAAAGAGCATTTAGAGATACTAATTTTGAGCAGTTTTTAAACTTTTTGCTCTTAGGCTCCCTTTATACACTTAAAAATACACAAAGAACCCCAAAAGAGTTTTTCTTTATGTGGGTTATACAGATTTATATTTCACAAACTAGAGATTAAAGCATCTTTTGTTATTGTTCCGTTTTATCTGACTCTTCGTGATCTTATTTGGAGTTTTCTTGGCAAAGATACTGGAGTGGTTTATAATTTCCTTCTCTAGCTCATTTTGTAGATGAGAAACAGAGGTAAATAGGGTCCAGGATCATACAACTAGTAGGTGTCTGAAGTTGGGTTTGAACCAGATCTTCCTGATTTCAGGTCTGGTGCTCTAGCCTTTGTGTCACTTAGATGTCCATCTTAGTATTATTTTTACAAATAGTTTTGAATGCAGACTCCCTGAAAAGGTCTTGGGAACCCTCTGCAATGCCAGAATATACTTTTAGAACATCTTCTCTGCTTCAATTCACTTCCTTTACAGATGTTAAGCACTTAAGTGACTTGTTAGAGGTCATGTAGACAGAAAATTGGTAAGGGATCCAAGATTAGAATGTAGACTTTGAATTTATTTACTAATTCTATTATATGCAGGATAAATTAGGAATGTTTCAGAGGGAAGATATTTGTATAAAGGCAGAAGAGAAAAAATGTCTCACAGAAGTTAAAACTTTAGTTGACACTTGAAAGAAGTCAGGAAAGGTAGGAGGTAGAAATACAGAGAGAGAATTCCTGGCAGCAGGGACAAGTACATACAATGGATAGACAGAAATTTAGGCCTAATGTCAGGAAGATCTGAGTTCAAATCAGCCTGAGAAAATTTTTTTTTCTTTAAAAAACCCTTACCTTCTGTCTTAGAAGTGTTACAAAGTATCTATTCCAAGGCAGAAAAGAAGTAAGGGCAAACAACTGGGGTCAAGTTACTTGCCCATTGTCACACATCTAAGAAGTGTCTGAAGCCATATTTGAACTCAGGACCTCCTGTCTCCAGAATTAGCTTTTTATTCACTGAGCCACCTAGCTGCTCCAAGATATTTTTTATAGCTATAGCAAGTCACTTAACCTCTTTTGACCTCAGTTGCTTCAAATGTAAATGTGGATAATAATAGCACCCTACCTCTTGGGATTCTGAGGATCAAAAGAGAAAGTATTTGTAAAATAACTAACAAAGTGCCTGGTAAAGCAGGCATTTAAAACATGCTTAGTTTTTTCCTTTCCTTGTAAAAATGCATAGATACATTTTATATACATTTCACAGAATAGATAAAAATGTTTTTAAGTTTTAAAATGTTATATTTTAAAATGTGTCAGCAGCTATTATGATGATTATATTTTTACTAATATGGCTCTTGTGAAGTCAAATAAGGCAAAAAGTGTGATATTGAAAAGTATTGTAGAGTCATGAATTGCTATTAGCTTTCTGTTCCATTTCTTTCTTTTCAGACTTTGGTATTAATGTTTTGTTTGCTTTTTTGCATATCTTACCATTCTAATCAACTTACTCCCACATCCTCTGTTTATATATATTCCTCTAACTATACTAATACTGATAAAAATTCTAAGTATTACAAGCATCATATTTCCACATAGGAATATACATAGTTTGACCCTATTCAATCTTTAAAATTTTCTCTTTCTTATTTACCATTTTATGTTTTTCTTAAGTCATATTTGGATATCAAGTTTTTGGTTTAGATCTGATCTTTTCATCAGGAATGTTTGGAAATCTTCTATTTTATTAAATGATTATTACCCTGGGGGGTAGGCAATTCTGGTTTGTAAACCTAGTTCCTTTGCCCTCTGGAATATTATATTCCAAGCTGTCTCATCCTTTAATGTGGAGACTGCTAAGTTCCATGTCATCCTGACTATAATTCCATGTTATTTGAATTGTTTCATTATGACTATCTGTGGTATTTTCTCTTTGACGTGAGGACTCTTATTAACTCTAATTTTTCTGAGTTGTCATTTGGGGATTTATTTCAGTAGGTGATCTGTGGATTCTTTCATTTTCTAGTTTTATCCTCATGTTCAAGAATATCAGGACATTCCTTGTAATATGATGTCTAGGATTTCTTTTTTTTTAAATTATAGTTTTCAGGTAGATGAATAATTCTTAAATTGTCTCTCCTGAATCTATTTTCCAGGTCATTTTTTTAAGTGAGAAATTTAATGTTTTCTTCTGTTTTTTTTTTTCATTTTTTGACTTTGTTATATTATTTTTTGATGTCTCATGAAGTCATTAGCTTCTAGTTGTCCAATTCTAATTTTTTTTTGTTTTTTTTAAAATTTTATAATATTTTATTTGATCATTTCCAAGCATTATTCATTAAAGACAAAGATCATTTTCTTTTCCTCCTCCCCCACCCCCCATAGCCGACACGTGATTCCACTGGGGATTACATGTGTTCTTGAATTGAACCCATTGCCATGTTGTTGATATTTGCATTAGAGTGTTCATTTAGAGTCTCTCCTCTGTCATGTCCCCTCAACCGCTTTAGTCAGGCAGGTGCTTTTCCTCGGTGTTTCTACTCCCACAGTTTATCCTTTGCTTATGAATAGGGTTTTTTCTCCTAGATCCCTGCAGATTGTTCAGGGACATTACATCGCCACTAATGGAGAAGTCCATTACGTTTGATTATACCACAGTGTATTAGTCTCTGTGTACAATGTTCCCCTGCTTCTGCTCCTCTCCCTCTGCATCACTTCCTGGAGGTCGTTCCAGTCTCCATGGAATTCCTCCACTTTATTATTCCTTTTAGCACAATAGTATTCCATCACCAACATATACCACAATTTGTTCAGTCATTCCCCTATTGATGGGCATCCCCTCGCTTTTCAGTTTTTGGCCACCACAAAGAGTGCAGCTATGAATATTTTTGTACAAGTCTTTTTGTCCATTATCTCTTTGGGGTATAGACCCAGCAGTGCTATAGCTGGATCAAAGGGTAGACATTCCTTTGTTGCCCTTTGGGCATAGTTCCAAATTGCCCTCCAGAATGGTTGGATCAGTTCACAACTCCACCAGCAATGAATTAATGTCCCTAATTTTCCACATCCCCTCCAGCATTCATTACTTTCCTTTGCTATCATGTTAGCCAATCTGCTTGGTGTGAGGTGATACCTCAGAGTTGTTTTGATTTGCATCTCTCTTATTATAAGAGATTTAGAACACTTCTTCATGTGCTTATTAATAGTTTTGATTTCTTTATCTGAGAACTGTCTATCCATGTCCCTTGCCCATTTATCAATTGGAGAATGGCTTGATTTTTTGTACAATTGATTTAGCTCTTTATAAATATGAGTAATTAAACCTTTGTCAGAAGTTTCTATGAAGATTTTTTCCCAATTTGTTGTTTCCCTTCTGATTTTAGTTACATTGGTTTTGTTTGTACAAAAGCTTTTTAATTTGATGTAGTCGAAATTATTTATTTTATATTTTGTGATTCTTTCTATGTCTTGCTTGGTTTTAAAGTCTTTCCCCTCCCAAAGGTCTGACATGTATACTATTCTGTGTTTACCCAATTTGCTTATGGTTTCCTTCTTTATGTTTAAATCATTGACCCATTTTGAATTTATCTTGGTGTAGGGTGTGAGGTGTTGATCAATTCCTAATCTCTCCCACAATATCTTCCAATTTTCCCAGCAGTTTTTATCGAATAGTGGATTTTTGTCCCAAAATCTGGGATCTTTGGGTTTATCGTATACTGTCTTGCTGAGGTCGCTTGCCCCCAGTCTATTCCACTGATCTTCTTTTCTGTCTCTTAGCCAGTAACAAATTGTTTTGATGACTGCTGCTTTGTAATATAGTTTAAGGTCTGGGACTGCAAGGCCCCCATCATTTGTATTTTTTTTTTCATGATTTCCCTGGATATCCTTGATCTTTTGTTCTTCCAAATGAGCTTTGTTATTTTTTTTTTTCTAAATCGGTAAAGAAATTTTTTGGAAGTTCAATGGAAATGGCACTAAATAGATAAATAAGTTTGGGTAGGATGGTCATTTTTATTATATTGGCTCATCCTATCCATGACAGTTATTGTTTTTCCAATTGCTCAAGTCTAGTTTTAGGTTGTGTGGAGAGTGTTTTGTAGTTGTGTTCATATAGTTCCTGTGTTTGTCTCGGGAGATAGATTCCTAGGTATTTTATTTTGTCTAAGGTGATTTAGAATGGGATTTTTCTTTCTAGTTTTTGCTACTGAGCTGTGTTGGAATTATATAGAAATGCTGATGACTTATGTGGGTTTATTTTGTATCCTGCAACTTTGCTAAAGTTGTTGATTATTTTGATTAGCTTTTTGGTTGAATCTCTAGGATTCTTTAAGTAGACCATCATGTCATCTGCAAAGAGTGATAACTTGGTCTCCTCCTTGCCTATTTTAATGCCTTCAATTTCTTTTTCTTCTCTAATTGCTACAACTAGTGTTTCTAGTACAATGTCAAATAGTAGAGGTGATAATGGGCATCCTTGTTTCACTCCTGATCTTATTGGGAATGCATCTAGTTTATCCCCATTGCAGATGACATTAGGTGATGGTTTTAGATAGATACTGTTTATTATTTTTAGGAACGACCCTTCTATTCCTATGCTTTCTAGTGTTTTTAATAGGAATGGGTGTTGTATTTTATCAAAGGCTTTTTCTGCGTCTATTGAGATAATCATGTGGTTCTTGCTGGTTTGCTTGTTGATGTGGTCAATTATGTGGATGGTTTTCCTAATATTGAACCAGCCCTGCATCCCTGGTATAAATCCTACTTGATCATGGTGGATGACCCTTCTGATCACTTGCTGGAGTCTTTTTGCTAGTATCCTATTTAAGATTTTTGCATCTATATTCATTAGGGAGATTGGTCTATAGTTTTCTTTCTCTGTTTTTGACCTGCCTGGTTTTGGAATCAGTACCATGTTTGTGTCATAAAAGGAGTTTGGTAGAACTCCCTCTTTGCTTATTATGTCAAATAGTTTGTATAGTATTGGGATTAACTGTTCTCTGAATGTTTGATAGAATTCACTGGTGAATCCATCAGGCCCTGGGGATTTTTTCTTAGGAAGTTCTTTGATGGCTTGTTGGATTTCATTTTCTGATATGGGATTATTTAATAATTCTATTTCTTCTTCTGTTAGTCTAGGCAGTTTGTATTTTTGTATATATTCATCCATATCCCCTAAATTGGTGTATTTATTGCCATATAATTGGGCAAAGTAATTTTTAATGATTGCCTTAATTTCCTCTTCATCGGAGGTGCTGTCCCCCTTTTCATCTTTGATGCTGTTAATTTGCTTTTTTTCCTTCCTTTTTTTAATTAGATTGACCAGTACTTTGTCTATTTTGTTTGTTTTTTCAAAGTACCAGCTTCTTGTCTTATTTAATAAATCAATAGTTCTATCACTTTTGATTTTATTAATTTCTCCCTTAATTTTTAGGATTTCTAGTTTGGTTTTCTGCTGGGGGGTTTTAATTTGATTGCTTTTGAGTTTTTTTCCTTTGCATTTCCAATTGATTGATCTCTGCTCTCCCTAGTTTGTTGATATATGCACTTAGGGATATGAATTTACCTCTGATTACTTATTTGGCTGCATCCCAAAAGGTTTGAAAGGATGTCTCACCATTGTCATTTTCCTCGATGAAATTATTAATTGTTTGTATGATTTCTTCTCTAAACGATTTTGGAGTATCATATTGTTTAATTTCCAATTAGTTTTAGATTTGCTTTTCCATGTATCATTACTGATCATTATTTTTATTGCCTTGCTATCTGAACAGGCTGCATTTATTATTTCTGCTTTTCTGCATTTGAGTGCCATATTTCTGTGACCTAGTGTATGATCTATTTTTGTGAATGTGCCATGTGGTGCTGAGAAGAAGGTGTATTCCTTTTTATCCCTATTTATTTTTCTCCATATGTCTATTAATTCTAATTTTTCTAAGATTTCATTCACTTCTTTTACCTCTTTCTTATTTATTTTTTGATTTGATTTATCTAAATTTGATAATGGTTGGTTCAAGTCTCCCACTAATATGGTTTTACTGTCTATTTCCTCCTTCAATTCTCCTAGTTTCTCCATTAGAAATTTGGTTGCTATACCATTTGGTGCATACATGTTGATTAGTGATATTTCCTCATTACTAAACTCCCTTTTAACAAAATATAATTACCTCCTCTAACCGTTTTGATCAGGTCTATTTTTGCTTTGGCTTTATCAGATATTATGATTACCACTCCTGCCTTCTTTCTGTCAGTCGAGGCCCAGATGATCTTACTCCATCCTTTAATTCTGACCTTGTGGGTGTTTTTTGCAGACAACATATGGTAGGATTTTTGATTCTAACCCATTCTGAGATTCGTCTGCATTTTATAGGTGAGTTCATCCCATTCACATTCAAAGTTATGATTGTGACTTGTGAATTCTCTGGCATTTTGATATCCTTCCCTAATTCTAACCTTTCTTCTTCAGCTCTACCTTTTAGTCCAGTGATTTACTTTAAATCAGTCCCCCTTGTCCCCTCCCTTGATATGTTTCCCTTTCTAGTCCCTCTCTTTTTGTTACCTCCCCCTCCCCCCTCTTCTTCCCTCCATTTTTAGTGTTTCCTCCCCCTCCCCCCTTGGTTTTCCCTTCTCCCTTCCCTTGTTGGGTAAGATAGAATTCACCATCCCAATGGATCTGGATGTTCTTCCCTCTCAGAGTTGATTTCCCTGAGAGTAAGGTTTAAGTAAACTCTATCTTCCTCTCCTTCTTAAAGGAGTTTTCTTCCCCTCCCCTTCCTGTGTGAATCTTTGTGTAAGAAAGATTATTCTATTTGGTCTTTTTCCCCCCCTATTTACACATTACATTTTCCCCACATGTTAGTATACATAGATTGATATAAATGTAGTCGTTATAGAACTGAGTTTGAGTAAAAGAAAAAGATAACATTTTTCTCCTTTTCCCTTTCCTTCATATTTACCTTTTCAGGTATTCCATGCTCTTTGTTTTTTGATATGGAACTTTCCACAGAGCTCTGGTCTTTTCTTTGTAAAAACTTGGAAATCTTCTATTTTGTTGAATGCCCATACATTCCCTTGGAAGTGTATAGTCAGTTTTGCTGGATAGCTGATTCTAGGTCGAAGACCCAGCTCACTTGCCTTTCTGAAAATCATGTTCCATGACTTACGATCATTCAGAGTAGAACTTGCAAGGTCTTGTGTGACCCTGATTGGCATTCCTTTATATCTAAATTGTCTTTTTCTGGCTTCTTGTAGGATTTTTTCTTTTGTTTGAGAGCTTTGGAATTTGGCAATTACATTCCTGGGAGTTGTCTTTTGGGGATTTAGTATAGAGGGTGTTCTGTGAGCTCTGTCAGTGGCTGTATTGCCCCCTTGTTCTAGAATCTCTGGGCAATTTTCTTTGATTATCTCTTGTATTACGATGTCGAGTTTGCTGTTTATGTCTGGCTTTTCTGGAAGTCCAATTATTCTTAAATTATCTCTTCTTCCTCTATTTTCCAAGTCTGTCACCTTGTCAGTGAGATATTTTATGTTCTCTTCTAATTTCTTGGTCTTTTGGCTTTACTTTATTAAGTCTTGCTCGTTGTCTTCGAGTTGCCTGATTCTGACTTTTAAAGCCTGGTTTTCCTTTTCAGTTTGGTCACACTGGTTTTGTAGATGCGTGAATTTCTTTTGCATTATTTCCCACTTTTCCTCCCAGAGGCCTTCCATTTTTTTGATCCTTTCTGATTCAAATTCTTCATGGGTTTGTGGAGAGTTTCCATTTCCTTTGGAAGGTTTTGGAGCATTTGCTTGTGTTTCCTCTTCTATCTCCTTCTGTATTTTGTATTTTTACTCCATAAAATGTGTCCAAAATCACCCCCTTCTTCTTGTTTTTCTTGGAATTTTGGGGCTTTTGTGCTTCTGTTGAGTTTGCCATCTCTATCTGAGTGGGGAGGACTAGCTTTTCTTATCTCTGTCTGGTGTTCAGATGTTTTAGCCCTAGGCAGATTATCCGTTCTATGCAGTTGTTGTTCTGTCTTCCAGGGGAAGCCAGGAATTGCTGGTGTTTCTGTGTTACTGCCCTCCTCAGTTCCCTCCTGATGCTTCTCCATTGCCTTACTTCCACGCTCTGAGCCTGGCTTGGCCCTTTCCGTGGGGTGTTTTTTTCTGTGCCTTAGCCAGCCAGGAGCGCTGGCACTCTGAGGGAGAAGGGGCTGCAGTTTCCTGGAGCTCTGAGGGCTCTTGATAAGATTAACTTTCTCTGGGTTGAACTGAGTATGCTTTGAGGCAGGGACCTTCGGTGAGACTCATATGGAAGGATCTGGTCAGGGGGTTACAAGTTTTCCTTGTCTCTCTCTGTTTCCCTGCTGTCTGGGTGCCTCCTCATCTGAGTCAGGTTGTTTTCAGGAAGCTGCCTTCAGAATAGCCAGCCCTGAGGCTCTGAGGTTCCCTCTGCTGCCTTGGACTGGGCACTCTGGGTTGGGGGGAATGGGTCCTGGGACCTTCCTTCTGCCTACCCCTTAGGTCTGAGTGACCTCGGGTTCTTGCTTTTGGGGGGGGGGGCGTACCTTTTGATCCAGGTCCAGGAGGAGGATTCCCGGGGTCTATGCTGTTGATCGTTTTGAATTTTGGTGCCCTAGGAGCATATAGTTTGAGTTCGGTAGGGTAGGGTTTCCGGAGATCTGAACTTTAGCTTTCTCTAAGCCGCCATCTTGACCAGAAGTTCAATTCTAATTATTAAGAAATGATTTTCTTCTGTGAGCTTTTGAACCTCTTTTCCCATTTGGTCAATTATGCTTTTAAAGCTGTCATTTATTATTTTTTTTGCATTGCTTTCATTACTCTTCTCTATTTTTTCCTACTTCTCTTAACTGATTTTTTGAAATTCTTTTTGTACTTTTCCAGAGACTGAGACCAGTTCACCTTTTTCTTTGAGATTTTGTGTGTAGCTGCTTTGCTTTCATTGTCCCCTTCTGAGTCTGTGCCTTGCTCTTCTTTTTCTCCATAAACATTTTCTATGGTTATATAGTGTTTTTATGTTTATTCATTTTCTCAGCCTTTTTTTTTTACTTTTACTTTTATCTTAAAAGAGGGTTCTATTCTCAGAGTAGAGGTGGCACTCTCTTAAACTTCAGTTTTTTCTTGCTATTAACCTTGGTTCAATTTTTGGGTTTATGTAAGTTTCAGTTCTTTCTGGGTGGTATGATGGCCTGTGGGCTGGGAGGTATGAAAGCCACTTCCCAGAGCTGATTCAATCACCTTTTGGAATTGCTGATGGCTTTCAGAGCTCAGAGCACTATGATGAGGTTCAGGGTCTGGCCTCAGACTTGGGCTGAGGCCCGGAACTTTACGGGGGTTGCATTGTTATTGGATTCGTCTCAGGGTTCTCCACATTGACTTGGGTCCAGGTTCAGAACCAGGAATAGTATATATGGGGTGGGTGGCACTTGCTCTTGGCCTGTAGTGGTACCCTTGCTACAGGCTGCTCTCCTCTCTCACCCTGGTGAACCAGACCATTTCTATCTACCTTTCAAGTTGTTTTCTGCAGGAATGTCACTGCACTCTGTCTTCTTCTTTGTACCATTATTCCAGTATTAATTTTGAAGCTTAATTTTAAGGTTGGTTGGAAAGGATTCAAGTGCTGTGAGCTTTTCCTGCTTCTAATCCACCATCTTGGCTTTGCCTCCAAAGAACAATTGGAATTATTCTGATTTAGTTTCAAAAGTAGCTGTCTTGATTAGGAAGAACTTTGTTTTTTCATAAGCTCTGGGCTAGCCTGATAAAATTCAGAAGCCCAGTCATTTCTGGTCTAGTGGCAAGTTTGGGGATTGAGAGGCTGTGTTAACCAACCTTGAATTCTTAAATTGACCTATAACTTTGTATCTAAACCATCTTCTCTAGTTCTTGGGCTTTTTGTTGAACATGGGCATTCAGTTTAAAAAAATATCTAACAATCATCTGCTAATAATAGACTGGATCTCAACACAAAGACTAGAGCTAGAAATATAGATATGGGAATCTTCTATATGAAGATGATAATTGAACCATAGGGCCCTAGTCAAACATCTAAGACATGAAATTGAATAGCAGATATTGAGTTATATTGGTAAATGGATCATAGGTTTAAATGAAGGTAGAGACCTTGGAAGCCATCTGACTGATGCTACACATTTTCAAGATGAGGAAATTGAGAAGTTCTATGACTTGCCCAATGTTACATAAACTTGAACCTTGGTCCCCTGATTCTAATTCTAACATACTTATCATATGGTACTACTCTGTTTCATAGTTTTTGTTTTATCAGATTATTGAGTTGTTGTTTGGTTGTTATTCTTCATACTTTTAAAATACTTTAAGAACCAAAATGACATTACATATAATGCCTTTTGACTTGTGCATAAATTATATTTAAGTGAGATAGAGTTGTGTAAAGTTGTTGGCCTTTCTCTCTTCTGGAGTCATTGACTTGTAGTGGCAAGACAAAAGTCAAGATGATTAGTGATGGCACAGGATGCAGTGAATGACCTGGGCTTCTTCAATGCTGAACCAAGCTTTAAGCACTCCACAGTAAATGCTAGATATTTCCTTTATGAATTAAATCACACACTTATATCCTTTCCCTCTACCAACCAAGAAAAAATTGCCTCACATCTCTACTGGCAAGTAACATATTATTTAGTTCCTTTAATCCTTTGCTATTAAGAAAAAAAAATCTAATACAAACTTAACACTTACAAACAAAAAGACTGGAAAATACTAGATCAGAGATCCTTTGTTCTTGTGTTCAATTCAAATTATTACTAAAAACAAGACAGATAAAGCAAAAATAAAAACAGAGAGTAAAATGATGTTCTCCCCAACAGCTTCCCCCTACCCCAAATTATAAACCATGTATATTTTCCTATATATTATTTATTTTTTCTTTTAAAAACATTTATTTATTTAGAATATTTTTCCATGTTACATGATTCATTTTCCTATACTTTAAAGGAAAGACCTGAATTGGGTTTGAATTGTCATTCTATACTAATCACTGATCCCTATTTGTTTTCATCTACTGAGTAAATACCTAAAATTTCCTGATATTTAAATGGCTCTATCTCAACCAGTCTTTTAAAAGATGAAAGGAAGTTCATCATCTGATGCTATAACTTATCTGTCACATGCCTCTGGGTAGGGAAATAAACAGTCAAATGGAAGGATTTCCCCCCTCCCTTTATTACTCACTGATGTCTAAAATCATTCATGTCATTAATATTTAACTTTATTATTACTTTTTAGTTCAAACCATGTGTTGGAAAATGTACAAAAAAGCAGAATTATACATGATTGCTGTCCAAGGGGCTTGGCAATATAAATCAGACAGACATACCTGAGAAAATGTTGAGATTGTAATATTCTCAAAAGAGATTTGGATATCAATATGGCTGGAGTTTGTACATGGAAAAATGAGCTGGTCTTTTTTACTTTCATTGGTTCTAAGGAGATTTAATATAAAAATAAAAATTCAAAACTTTCCAATAATCTAAAGGATAAGATATTCTTCATTCATGCTCTTCAAAAGTAGATCTACACTCAAGGATATTACAATCATTTTACTTCAAGTTTTTTTTCTGTTGGTTGAATTCCTTTTTTGATTCTTGTTTGTTTTATTTATGCCATTTAAGTCTAAGCTCATTTTAATTACCTACCTATTTCTAAAGTAAATGGAGATTTGATATTTAGAGATGCCCACAGTAGGATGTTCATAGAAGAACCCCAGATGCCATGAAAACCTGGGAAAAGAACTTGGTATTCTTAGAGGCTCTAATGGGAACAACAGAAAGGTCTCACTTGAGTAGAAGGGTTACTGCTTTTCAGTTAAATTTCTTACTAACATCAAAAGAGAGAATGACTGATAGTTGAAAAATTGATAATCAAAGGAGAAAGAGGATTCTATCTCTTGTTAGTAGGTTGTTGTATAAGCATTGCTAGTATAATATTTATTGGGAAAGTATGGGGAAGATAGGAAAAACTGGGGATAATGTGAGGTTTGTATGGGGGTATAGAGGAGTTTAGGGGAGAGAGGGAATATTGCTTGGTGAGGCAAAGGAGAGAGATGCCCCCTGCTGAGAGGAAGCAGCAGAGGTCCGATAAGGACTGTTTGTCATTGAATGACTGAGCTGATGTTCAGTTCCCTCTATGCACAGAAAAGATAGTCCACTTATCTGACTGCGAATTCAAATAATATAAAGTTTACTAACCAGTTGGGATTGGAGTTTTTCTCAGCTTCAGAGCTGAGGCCAGGCCCCAGAGGCTGGCAGTGGGATTCTCCCACTCCCGTCTACTCTATATCAGTGCTACTTTGTCTAATTCAGAATCTTAGCAGTAGTCAGAAAGCAAACAAGAACAGGTCTGACTTTCAGAAGTGATTGGGCCTGAATCTTCAGGCTGAACCAAGAAGACGCACACCACACCAGACTGGGCTGAACAAGCTCCTCCTTCCTCCAACACCAGGGAGGAAGTCAAACCCCAGCAGGAAGGAAGTGCTAGTCACCAGACCCAACTGCCACTCACGGCAGGAAGGAAGTGCTAGTCACAAGACCCAACTGCCACTCCCAGTTGGCCCTTCCCCCCACCAACTGTCAATCTTGTTTCCTTTCCACACTAGGTACCCATTTGAGATAATGGGTGATTGGGATGAAACTCAGCTGATACCATTCAGGTAGGCACTTTCAGGGTTATATGAGCATAGCCTTCATCACTACCTACTTCTACAATCTCATTATGTACCATGGAAAAGCATGTGCTAGGACCCCATATCAAAAGGGATGAAGGTCAACACTTTGACTCATGACAAAAATGACACAAAGGGAGAATAATCCAAGAAAATACCCGAGGTGCTGCAATTTCTCATAAACTAGCCTTAGGAAGTCTTTTCTATGTATTCAATATTATACAGAGGCCAATTTAATACAAGATATACTTGCTCTCTTCCTTTTATACAACTCTCTTGAATGCCTGTTGGAACATGGAAATCTAGAGATCCCCAGTTTATTTAGTTGGAGTGTGGAAACCCCAGGTTTTGACTTTTCTCACGGGAGAGTTTCCCCCTGAGGGAAGGTCCCTCTTCACCAGACAGTGAACTTCCTGGTAGTTTGGGTGGGAACAGCTAATCCCATCCAATATTAAACATCCCTTTGTCCCAATGGTTTCTTCCCCCTAGGCTAAAGTCCATGACCAAGGTGGGGCCCCAGCCCCTCACTATTATTCCTGTCTGGAACTTCTCATTTTCCTTTCCCACCATTGTAAAGTCAATCAACTGTCCCTCTAATCCTAAAGCCCCCAGGTCATCTAGAGTGGTACATAGGTTCCCCAAGTTCTTTTGTTCCTTGGAGTCCATCCTGAGTCGGTGGCACTCCCAGGGGCTGGTGACCAGAGCGTCTTGACTCCGGTGCAGTCTTGGAAATCAGCTCTGTTGTCGTAGTAGCAGCGCTAACCCCTTTTCCCTTGATTAAAGAGTGATTTTGACTATTTAATAGTTCTGTGTTTTTCCTAGTTGACATAAATGCCACTTCATTCACATGACTCTATGATTCAATTGTTCTCTGAAACCTTGGTACTGTTGATAGTGTCATAAGGGAACCTACCATATTGTGGGACAAAGTACTACAAACATTCTCTGTGCAGTGTAAAGTGTCTCACATTTGGAGAAAAGTCTTGGTCCCAACCAAGGATTTACTCCTTATTTCCACTGTAACCTTGGGTAAGTCACTTAAATTCTTTGAATCTCAGTTTACCCATCTATAAATAAGAGAGCTGGGCTACATCCCCCTCTCCCCCCAGGAACCCTATGATCTTTAACTCTTTCATCCACAATGCTAAAATACATATTAATGCTCACTGTTATCCCATTCTCCCTACTATCAAAACAGATAAATGCTTTAGCATCTATGAACTATTTTGGCAGAGTTCAGGTCCCATGTCTAACATGATGTTTCTTGGCTTTATTGCTTGGGACAGAATATAATGAAAAGCCAAATTTTCATGCCATTTGTAATATCTCACTTGATATTCTCAAAATGATTCTGCTTGCATGTTTTAAACTTTTTATGTAATGGTCAACATATGATCAACTTTTAAAGTCACATGAGTGAGCTCAACTTTCTGGGGTATTGGTACCATGCATATTTGGTACCAACATATTCTAGTTCTGACCTTCTGCACATTTTTGGTCCTGTTTCTGGGTCTCTTCCAAAGCAAGTAAAGATCATTCTGACAGAGATCTAACCATGTGGGGAAACATTCATAAGGTGACTCTTATGAGGCTATCAACTTATGTGTTATGGTTGGGGACTTAGCAAAAAAAAAAATAATACAAACTCAAATTTCTAAGGGTGAAAGGCTAGTCCATTAACCCATATCTACTACTTTAAAACTGTAAACCAAATGTCTGGTTATATATAACCAGCAGTGAAATATGATAAATCCACCATTCAGCTACTTTAAACAGTTGTCACACTCTCCTCTTTGATACACTATGTAGTAGACAATGGAGGGAAAAAAATATACAACTGTCAGTCTGAATTAGAGAGGAGAGTGTTTCACTGCACAGTGTTCTTACTCACCAATTACTGACTAACAGGCATGTCATTGTTTCCAGTTGATGTTCCTTGCTTCCGTATAAAGTGAGGGTGTGCTTGCAGGCTCTGGGTTTGGTGCTTTTGTAAGTGCCACAGTTTTCATGTCTTATGAGGTAGACTAATATAAAAAGCAGCTTGAAGCCCATGGCGGCGGATGCTTGCACTTTTATTTACCCAGGGCTGCTCCTGCAGAAATGTGTGGAAGGAAAGATGTCAAACACTATTTCCAAAGTGATATACTTTGCCATCAGCTTTTTGGTTGGAGGACACAATCCATAAACTTCCTACAAGTGTTTGGGTGATGGATATCTAGAGATCTGTTTCTTGTTGCCTCCCTCCCAAATAATTAAGTCTATGTTCAGAGTGTTCAAAAGCACAAAATGGGAATTTAGACAATGAAAGATCTGTCAGGCACCTAGGAACAAAGATTCCAATCTAAGGTATTCATGCTTCAGTAAAATACCAATATGAAGTAAAATACCACATGGGCAGAGATTCGGATAGAGATGGAACTGAACTTCAGAGGTTGAGAGTAAATGAAGATAGCTGATATGAAGTGAGGAATCTCTTCTTTTGTTGACATTTCTGCCTAGTGAATATACAAGGAATGGAAGGAAAAGAAGGTTTATTTCCTTTTCAAGCATTATAGCATTCTAGAACCTGACTTCAATTAGTATTTTCTCCTTCTTTTCTTTTCTTTCCTTCCTTCCTCTCCATCCATCCATCCATCCATCCATCCATCCATCCATCCATCCATCCTTCCTTTTGTTTCCTCTTAAAAGAAATTAAGATTTAATATTGAATTATAATTCAGTCTTAGACTGTTTCAGTTTTTGCATCATACACCTGCCTGAGAGAACTTTGGATAATCATAAGACAAACAGGAAATGAACTAAAATGTACCTGTAATCCTAAGGAATGAAATGCATTAGAAGTAATTTACATTAAAAATAATAGACTAAAGAACACATGAGGCCCTAAGAAAGAGGAAACTGGAGACAGATCAACAGCTCTGGAATATTTGGATTTAGTTTCCTATTGCTATTAGTAAATTATATATATAAACATTATATAGTTCAGCATATTTAATATATAGTACATATTTTTGGTAGATTTATTTGTAATACATATATAAATATTTATATACATGTATACATATATTTCCATAGGCAGTAGATATTCCAACTGCCAGTAGGAAGCCTGTCAGCTATATTAGATGGAATTCTAGAGAAACTTGCTTGCCCCTATAATTGTTCAGGTGCTGCCTACATGGTGCCTTTACCACACTGTGATAGATGGCTATTGCCAAGTCCTTGCTCCATCATTACTTTTGCTTCTTCAGGGGAACCCTCTGCCAATTCTAGCTATACTATTATGGTGTAAAATCCCAGCACTCTTATTTTATTTTTATTACTTTTGGAAATTTTGTGAGATCTGGAGACAGATTTAGGCAAAGTGATTAACAGTCTTCTAGACATAGCTAAGGTTTAATCTACCAGAAGTACTCTGAACTGAGTTAAAAACAAAACAAAACAAAACAAAACAATCTCACATTCTACTCTTTCCAGTTAGAATGCCAATACTAAAGAATGAAGGAAGTAAAGTTATATGGTGTGGTAAGGTGGGAAATCCTATCTGTACTGTTTTTCCCTCACTATGCTTCTGACTTCCTAGACTTCTTTATTTGTGTCACAGAAGCCTTCTCACCTTGGAACTGACCTTGTAGCCCAATACCTTGATGTTTAGTTCCTCCTGGAATCTCCTTTTTAAGAAAACTATCCAAACCTATCGTATTTATTTCTTCCTTCTTCTCCTAGCTATCGTTTTGTCTTTCTTCACTATGTGTCTGATCAGGTACCTTCTCCGTACCTTTCTCCACATTTTTAGCTTCCTTTTATGTTCCGTGTCCCCCCATTAAAATAAAAGCTCTTTAATCTTAAGGACTTTTTTTGCTTGTATTTGTAGTCTCAGAAATTACCACCAACTGTGGCACATAATAAACTCTTAATAAACGCTTATTGGCCATTAGATGTCTTTAGACAAGAGCTCTTAATTGTCAGTGAAATTAATTTTTAATAACTATATTCTAATGTAATTGATTTCTGCTATATTTATCTGCTATATATATATTTATCTGCTATATATATATATAAATATATATTTATATATTTATATAATTTTCTATGTTCTTTTCCTTACATTTAGAGAAGGGGTCCACAGAAGTCACCAGACTTTTAAAGGGTTCAAGACTCAAAAAAGTTAAGAATTCCTGTTCTATGATATTGCAATAATTTGTAAACAAATTTTTAGTGTGAAAATCATTTAGATCAATATGTGAAATTGGTGTTTAAGTTATTAGACAGAGAAATGATATCCAAGAATGAATTCAATCACGTCAGATATAACAAGTCCAATTCTAGGATGGCTGATGTAAGTTCCTAATGGGCAAATGGTCAAAGGATATGAATGAACAGTTGGCAATAGAGGAAAGTCAAGCCAACAAAAACTAAATTTAAAAATTCCAAAGGAATAATAAGAAAAAAATGCAAATTAAAACATTTCTGTACACCCATCAGTTTGGTAAAGATGATAAATATGGAAGGATTCAATAATGCAGGGCTTTAGGAAGACAGACACATGAATACAGAGTTGGAGCTTTGACTTGGTTCAAGTATTCTGGAAAACAAATTGGAATTATATTGTCCATATCCTTTATTTCAATGATCTCATTATGGAGTAAGTATTCTTAGCAGGTTAAGAGATAT
The DNA here is from genome assembly GCF_027887165.1 of Monodelphis domestica. NCBI lineage: Eukaryota > Metazoa > Chordata > Mammalia > Didelphimorphia > Didelphidae > Monodelphis > Monodelphis domestica. Next base: position 212,267,060 of record NC_077234.1, read on the forward strand.
TGGGGAAGGTCCCATGCTTTTTTTTAGGATTAGAGTAATTTAATGCTTTTTTATTCATAAAGAAATAGAAAGTTGTGATATATAAGCAGATCAGAAAATTTTAATTGACCTACAACTCAGTATAAACAAAATGCATAATGTTCAGATAATTTAGCCTTCATAGAGGGTACTGGCCCATTCTGTGTACCTAATAGCTCAGCACCCCTCAAAATGATTCCAATTTGTTAAAATTCTTTCAGTTTTGAGGACATAACAATGATCTTTATGGGAGCAAAAATCAAACAAACGAACAAGAATATAGTTACTAATATAATGGAGTTACTGGAAAGAGCATGATAATATGTGTAATTATTTAAAAAAGATATCTGCATAAATAAAAAAAACATAGTTAAATTAAAAAAGAAATAGGTAACTGGGAAAAATGTCATTGTAACTTTGAAAAATGTCTTTTTTTTCTCCTAAAATTTTCATATCCAAGAAATATAAAAAATTGACTCAAATTTTTTAAGAGTAGGGGGGGATAGCTAAGTGGCTTTATGGACTGGGACCCAGACCCAGAGGCAAGAGGTCCTGGGTTCAAATGGGGTCAACTGGGTAGTTCAGTGGATTGAGAGCCAGGCCTAGAGATGGGAGGTCCTAAGTTCAAATCTTGGAACCAATACACAGTATTGGTTCCAGTAATGGTTCCAAGACAAAAGGTAAAGGTTCAAAAAAAAAAAAGAAAAAAAGAGTGAGAACCATTTTTTTAGTAGACAATCAGAGACTATGGAAGTTTTCAAAAGAAAAAAATATAAGCTACAAACATATCAAACATATGAAAAATATTATCTAAGAATTAGTGAAATTCCACTTAAAGTGAGTCTTTATTTTACCCTTATCAGATTGGCAAAAATGACAGAAGAAGAAAATGGTAAATTTTGAACAGGTACACTAAAGCATTGTTGACGGAATTGTGAATTGGTACCACCATTCTGGAAAGTGTTTTGAAACTATACTTCAAAAGTGATTCAACTGTGCATATATTTTGTGCATATATTCAATGTGCATATATATCACCCCAAAGCATCACTACCAGGCCTGTGCCTTACGGAAGCAAAGAAAGAAAAAGGAACCAAAGTTATAATAGTTTTTTTTCATTATAGCCCCAAACTATAAGATAAAGTGTAGGAGGAAGAGAAGGGAATAAACAGATACATGTGCCAGGCACTGTGCTACGTGCTTTACAAATATTATCTCATTTGATTCTTACAACAACCTTGCTGTTATTATTCCAATATTACAGTTGAGGAAACTGAGGCAGAGGAAGGTCAAGTGACTTGGTCAGGGTCACTTAGTAACTGTTTGAGTTCAAATTTGAAATCAGGTCTTCCAGAGCTCTTTATATGCCCCTCCTAGTTGTTGATGTTATATAAATGCAAAGAATATTATTGCAGAATAAGAAAAATGAAAGAGTTCAGATGAAATTGATGAATTTTGATGAAATGAAAAAAAATGAAATCTCTTTGAAATGACTCTGCATGAAATGAGAACCAAAAGAATAATTTAGACAATGAAAGCAACATTGTAAATAAAAACAACATCAAAAGACTTCAGAACTCCGATGAATGTAACAATAAACCATGATGCCCAAGGACAATAAATGAATCATATTACCCTCTCCTTGTCAAAGAGGTAATGGACTGAAGACATAGAATAATTCTGTGAGCAATTAAACACTTGGAAAAAGTAGTTGATATTTGTAGAATTTTAACCATGTTTCTTATTTTGTGTATATAAAGGAAAGGCAAGTGTTGTGCTCTTGATACACTATAGTGTATAGTTAGGATGATTGAAAAATATCCTTAGATAAATATGGGAAGAAAAGTTCTTTGTGCACATAAAGATAGATTTAATATCTTGGGATTGGAATAATGCCACTTCATTTTGGGATTGTATGGTTCATTGATATTAGCGATAATAATAAAATACCTTCCTATAACATTTCCATAATTGAACATGAAGTAGGTATCAAGGGCCCCAAGGTAAGAATTAAAATATATCAGAGATTGAATTGAATAAAATATCAACTTTTAAATTATTTTAAGCATTGAGGATTGCCTTATCATCATGTCTATGGATTTGTTTTTTTTTTAAGTTTGGATTTGCAAAATATTTCCACTGAACAGACAGAGGAAGGCCTCGTCCACTCTCTGATGGATCCCTGAGAATTCTCTATTGATGTTCTATGGACCAAGTCCCAACCCACAAGTGCAAAACCCTTCCAAAGGCCCTGAGTAACCCTGACAGTTATTGGGAAGGAGAAATTTAGATCTATGACTACCACACTACTTTCTGACTGGTTCTGTCCAAAACCACACTGCATTTAGCACTCCCTCTGGGTGGCCGAAGTACTCTTTCCTACTCTACCTCTCCAGTTTGGAATAGTGCTGGATAGACATACAGGACTCATTGGAAGAGTCCAATGTGAAGGAAGATTCCTGGGGCCTTGATATTAAGAGAGCCTCAGTACTTTTTTGTAGAACAAAATGTAAAACCTCTCTACTCTGGCTCTATCCTACCTTCAATTCTAATGAGTTACCAAGGTGGTCCGTAGAAGGTTTTACTTGGCTCCTTTGGGGAAGAGATTTGCAAAATCTGGGTAAGTTATTGGATTCTACAATAAGATTGATTTTTTAAAAGGATAATTTGAAGCTGAACATTGGGGCCTTCCATGCTTTAAGTAGGTCCTGGCACTAGGCTTTGCAATGGGGAAAAGACGTATTTTCTCTGTAATACCTTGTGTTAATGACTATAAAGGACATAGGGTTGTCCTTAAGTCTGTGATGAGCTAGTATACAGAAGAAGGATTCAATTTTTTCCAGATTGTAAGATATATGACTGATTGGATGAAAGTTACAGATATTTATTTGGATAAATATAAGGAAGAACTTTTGAACTTTGAATTAAAACTGTTTGAAAATCTAATGGGCTACCTTGTGAGGTAGAAAGTCAGCATCCTCTAGAATGGACTTCTTCTGCTTGAGATAGGAGTCTAGATTAAATGACTCTTGAAATACTTTATAACTGAAATTCTAGGGTTATTCTGTCCTCAGTGATGTTATGGGCACATTGATTTAGAGGCCACAAAGACAGCCATACATACTAGCTGTGTAATCATAGGAATGTTCTATAATATCTCCATACCCTAGGCACCTCTTTAAAACTTTAAATCATAGACACATTGGTATCCTGGAAGAGGCATTTTCTATAGTAGGAGTTCTCTAATCCAATGAAATCATACTTTCTTCCATCCTCCCCACCAGCATCAGAAAAAAAAAATCAGTTTTGGGAATAAACCACCAAGAACCATTACCTTTAATGATTCAGGTGGTGACTTCAGGAATTCTTTTTAAAACTTTTAATGTTTTAGTTTATATACCAGCAATAAAGCAATTTAGAATTATTTTTATTTATATCAAAGAGACATTGAGTTTCTTTTTTATTCTTTTTATTGAGTTTCTTGAGAAAGAAGCAGGATAAAGGAAAATCTTTATGGCATCCTTCTGAGTCTTTGCTAATTTATTCCTTTAGCAACACTGAGAGCTGATAGGATACCATTTTTCTTGGACCCCTGAATGTGACTTCTCCAGGTAGGTTATTATGGTTCAGGATGATATGTTAGTCAAGGACAAATCTTATCTTCCTGGATAACAAGGCATCCTAATGAAATGAGTTTTATTCAGTCTTGGACTCATAATACTTCAGGAAAACAAGATAAATTGAATGATTCTTTTAGCAAATGCATCATATAAAGCATTGGCTTATTACTTATGAAGTTTAATTTTGCAATAGTTCATGTATTATAATATACCTGCAGCCATTGCAAGGGAATGATTCCTGCAGGTTCATTACAAGAGCACAAGTGTTGTTGTCTCTACATATTGCTTTTCTGGTTGAACTGTAGCTTGAATCCAGTGTAATTTGCATGGTTCTTAACATCTATGGAAATATTGTTGTCCTTGATTTCTCATTTGATAATTGTTAACAAGTGAGCTAAGATACTTTTGTCTAATTGACAGGAGCTTGGTTATTCTACATGTTGGTTCTCTTTCTGCCAGCAGTTGCTGAACCAGTGCTTATGTTATAAGGGTGTGAAATTGAAATTTGGTAGATGCTGGCTGGCAGTCAATTTAGGTGTGAGTATAATGTGTTCATTTTATTTTTTTTTTCTGTTAAAATGATATAAACTCAGAAGTGTTTTTTTAAAAAAAAGTTTTCGGATGGCCCCAGATAAGTGAATAAGAGATTATAGTTAGTAATTTTCTTATGTCTAAATATTTTAGATAAAAAGTCCCTTATTTATTTTAAGAGAGAGTAAGGTACCCAATAATTGAAATACAAGTAAGGTGGCTAACAATAATTGAGTTATTTTAATTAATCTTATTTTGTATAGTAATGTGTCCCAGCAGGTATACATTATTGTTGAAGAGATGTGAGAATGTATGCATTTTGGGGGAAAAAGAAGACCACATAATATGAGATTAAAATTTAACATAGGTTATATATTTGGTCATTTGTGGTGTTCATAATATAATTTAGTGGTAGGAAGTGGGCTTGGTATCTATTAAAAGATGAAAAAGATATTTCTGAGTGTTTTTTGGAGTTTGAATTAAAGAATACACACCCTATATAATGCCATTAATTGAATTTCAAAGACATGATATTAGATAAATCAACACTGCAGGTAAGAATTCCTTAAGAGTTAGCTCAGATCATCACCAACTATCCTAGCAGAATATGAATTCTATGATGGCAAAACTGTTTCATTTCTATTGCTTTGTTTCTAATGCCTGGTACACATTAGGTGTTTTTAAAAAACTCTTTAGATATAGAGTGATGAACCAAGATATTTTTATCTCAGCCAATCAGTTGAATCACATTGACATGGGCACTGTACATCCAGAAGCTCAGGCAAACCATTATCAGGGAAATTCCTTTGCTCCCTTACATCTTCATGACTCCTAGCCTAAAACATCCAATGACCCCTATAGGACCCTGACATGATTGTCCACCTTTGATCATCCTTTAGATTTAAGATGGACAGAGAGAGGCACCTCCAGGCTACACCTCAATCCTATCAGGCTACATCTCAGACATCTGTTCCCTAAAACTAAGGAATCTTTATGAGGGTCATTCACTGTGTCTCCAGGCAGACCCCAGTCAGATGACCAACCCACCCCACCAAATGCCCGAGTGACGACCACTCTAGAGTCACATCCACACAATGACACAGCATTTGTTGCAAGAGTATAAAATCCCCAGAATTGATGGGTTCTGGGCTTGTAAATGTACACACGCACACACACACACACAGAGGGGGAGATGTTCTCTTCTTTCATCAAGGGAATTGTCTCAGAAAATAGCTTCTCCATATTTTTTTTAATTTTTAAAATTTAGACTATTTTTCCATGGTTACATGATTAATGACCCCCTGTCCCCAGATCTTCCCCCTCCCCCCCCCCATCCTGAAGCTTACAAGCAGTTCCACTGGGTTATACATGTATCATTGTTCAAAACCTATTTCATGTTATTCATATTTGCAGCAGAGTTATCCTTTAACATCAAAACTCCAATCATATCCCCATCAGACCATGTGATTAATCACGTTTTTCTTCTGCATTTCTGCTCCCACAATTCTTTCTTTGGATGTGGATAGAGCTCTTTCTCATAAATTCTTCTGGATTGTCCTGGGTCATTGCATTGCTGCTGGTAGAGAAGTCTATTACATTCAATTGTGCCACAATGTATAAGTCTCTGAGTACAATGTTCTCCTGGTTCTGTTCCTTTCACTCTGCATCAATTCCTGGAGATCTTTCCAGTTCACATAGAAACCCTCCAGTTCATTATTCCTTTCAGCACAATAATATTCCATCACCATCAGATACCACAATTTGTTCATCCATTCCCCAGTTGATGGATACCCTCCATTTTCCAATTTTTTTCCACCACAAAGAGCACAGCTATACATATTTTTGTACCAGTCTTTTCCCTTACTATCTCTTTGGGGAAAAAAAAAAAACCCAGCAGTGGATTGACTGGATCAAAGGCTAGGTATTCTTTTAAAGCCCTTTGAGCATAGTTTCAAATTGCCTTCCAGAATGGTTGGACCAATTCACAACTCTACCAGCAGTGGATTAGTGTCCCAGTTTTGCTATATCCTCTCCAACATGTATCACTTTCCTTTGCTGCCATATTGGTTAATCTGCTAAGTGTGAGATGGTACCTCAGTGTTGTTTTGATTTGCATTTCTCTAATCAGAAGGGATTTAGAACACTTTTTCATGTCCTTATTGATAGTTTTGATCTCATCGTGTGAAAACTGCCTATTTGTGCCCCTTGATCATTTGTTGATTGAGGAATGGCTTGATTTTTGTAACCATATTTCTCTATTGCAAAGGCCACTCAACTCTGAATTGTGATGGAAGACTGAGTCTCCATTTTCAAAAGAAATTCGCACTGATCCCAAAAAACCAGCACCTATTTTCAGTGCCCTAGGAAGATGGAAGTATGATATAAGAGCAGTGTGAGGAGGCAGTATATGAAAGAAGACCGAGAAATCACTAAATGAATCAATAGCTACTTGCAGCCCTGGGGGCAGGGGATGACAGTGATAGGAATGGGCAGACCCTCTTATGAAACTAACCTTCTAGTTCCAAGTGTAAGCTACAGCATATGAGATGTGCAAGGGTAGTGGGAAAAAAGACACATTCTAGGGCTTCTCTGGCTGCCTTCCCAGGGCACAGAGAGATATATCCATATTAGGAAGGTCTGTTATAGCTTCTATCCTTATGTCACACCCTTCCCAATTCCTACTTTTACACATGGGTCTGAGTCATTCTTCAAAAAACCCAATACTACAAATTCTACAAAGCAACTATTTGATAATTATTAGGAGGAAAGTCTGTTCTTCCTTATTAAGAACTCCCTTCTCCCCACCCTAATTACACTAAATCCATGGGATGTGATGTGATGACTGTTCACAGTTTTTAGCGAATCTTTAAACTTTGTCCAGGATGATGACAATCATTGTCTAAAATTGAGCGTATATGCGTATACAGCCTTCTTCCTCCCATCCCAATAAATTAGTCAACCAATAATTCAAAAGAATTTATTAAATTCCTCCTAAGTGCCAGGCACCAAGGATACAAACACAAAAAGGAAAACAAACAAAAAGCCTAGTTCCTCCTTCTGTTTTTGCTCATCATTACTCTTTATATTTATATTTCCCTCTCCTTTCATATATACTCATTTACTAAGTCCTATTGATGTGGCCTCTGCAATAGCTTTCATGTCCATTCCCTCATCAGTAATTCCTTTATCACATCCTTTCTTTATCACCCAACTGTATTATGACAATAACAGATCTTCTTATCTCCACTATGACCTCCAAAATATCCTTCATAGATAGAACTGTCAGATTTAATTTCCTTATGCATAAATTTTTCCCTCTTCTTCCTTTCCCTTTTCACTAAGTTTGTTGTAAAATTGAATGAATAAATGCAAACAGTGAGATTGAGATTCCATGGGTTGATCTAGATGGATGGAATGGGCATCAGGAATTTGGAAATATGGCTTGAGGCCTTGATCGAAAGATCAAGGATAGAGGGGATAGTTTAATCCATGAGAGAAGAGAGTACTATACAAGCAAAGGGGCCAAGGATAGAACCTTGCAGAATTCTCTTATTTAGAAGATGGTAAGGAGAGGAGCAACTGACAAAAGCAAAAGGATCAGTTGGAGAATTGATTTCCTTATTAGCACAAATGAAAGGATAAGACTAATGGCCCTTGTAGATGTAAATCTTATCTCTGAGGGGGAAAAGAATTATAAATAGAATACTGTGGTGCTGAAAAATCAAGGTAGATATTTGAGGTGAAACCGGTCAAAAGTGTCAAAAGTTAAACAGAAGTCAAAAAGGATGAGGACTAGGAAAAAAGTTATTAGACTTGTTGATAAGAATCATTAGTTCTCTTTGAGGGAAAGGTTTTAGTAGAAAAGTATGTATTGAAATACAGATGAAGAGAGAGTAATGATATCCTATTCATATTTTCTTCCTCATAGATGAAACATCTGTATATCTGGAGCTTAAAATTTGGGGAGGGAGGCAGCTAACTGGCTAAAGAACCAGGCCTGGAGCTGGGAGGTCCTGGATTCAAATCCAGCTTGTGACACTTCCAAGTTGTATGACTGGGTAAGTCACTGAAGTCCTATTGCCCAAGCCTTACTGTTCTGTCTTAGAACCAGTACCTAGTATTAACTCTAAAATGAAAGACAAGGGGTTTAAATTTTTTTTGAGATGGGGAATAGTTTCTGGATACTCTAAAAATTATTGAATGTTAATTTATTCAATTTCCAACACACTGCTTATTTTTTTAGTACATCCAAAGTTGTAGAAACATATAATTATATCTATATATCCACTTTTTAATATTTTGCAATCCAGAAGTCTATGTGGACTTGGTCTTGAAAACTGGATTCTGTATCACCCCAGTAAGACACCAAAGTGTGTATGTGTGTAATCATGTTTGGTGTACCTATCATTTTGCATATGCTTCAATTATTTTTCTTCCTCGGTATCAATTAGTGTTTAATGAACTAAGGGAGAGTCAATTATTAAAAAAAGCAACTCCAGGGTCAAACATGTTTGCTCTTCACAATAGAACCACAAATATGTAGTCTATATCCTTTGCATAAATGGCTGCTTATTCTTTTTTTACATACATTGATTTTGCTATAAGTTAGGTCTTAGTTTATCTAGAGTGAACATCTCCTTAGAGCAGGCAGAAAGCTAATCTTGGCCTTTGGTATAGAAAAAATACAATTAAACAGTTTATAGAGGTTATCTTTCTTCTATCACTTTATCAATGTCATTTGAAGGTAGCATAGAAGATTAATTGTGCTTATTTTAAGTGGAAAAAGAATTGAGCAATTGTGCCATTTATTATTAAAGAGTCTTAAAATTCAATGATTGCCTATTAGGTTTAGTTAAAAGAGTTCAATATACACACATACCTGCAAACTGTTTTTTAATCATCCTTCATTTGTGACTCATGAAAGGAATCTTATATGAAGTAAAGTATCCCTTTGATAATGCCATTAAAATATATAACATCGACTCATTTACTTCCAGGAGTGACTCCTCCTCACTCCCCCCTACCAACACTGTCTAAGTTGGATCTTCTCTATGGAGAGAATAGTTTTCTTCCAAAGCATCAATATAGTTTTTGGCAGAGCCATCATCCCTACCCTACATTCCCTGACATTATGGCAATGAGTCAGGGAAAAGAAAGGATGCTGCACCAGAGTGGGAGATGACTGCCTACACTAGTTGGTTCTAGAGACTGAATGACTACATTCACTCATTTCTGGTTAACATAGAAGTTTCACTGGCCTTTTATCCAGTGATTCATTCACAATTCAAGTAAATAATCTTAACAAAGTTTAAAAAAAATCACATTAGATCACCTTCCACTGATAATGTAAGCCTATAATTCACATTAAAGATATAACTTGTTTTGGTAAGGATAATTTTACTGAATAAATAGAAGAGGGATTTTATCCAATACCACATTTTTTAATACTTTAAAAGGTATTTTTACAAAACTCTTATCAGTGGATTTTAGGCACCCTAATTAAATTAAGGTATTAATAACTTTTATGGTCATCACTTTTCTTAACATTTTATAAAGAATAATATGAATAGGGACCAGATAGGTGGTTCAGTGAATTGAGAGCCAGACCTAGAGATGGGAGGTCCTAGGTTCAAATCTGGCCTTAGACACATCTTAGTGATGGTCCTAGGTGACCTGGGTGACCTAGGTGAGTCCTGGGTGAATCTGGGCAAGTCACTTAATCCTCATTGTCTACCCCTTACCACTCTTCTGTCTTGGAACCAATATATAGGTTGTATTGTACCTTACAAAAGAAGGTAAGATTTTTTAAAGGACTATGAACCATATGAACTTGGGTCACACACATGTATTTCTATCTATATGTAATTATAATAATTATAACTGATATACTCTACTCTTCATCCAAATGCCTATTGGACCCCCTCTTACAGCAAAAACTAAAAAAAACAAAAACAAAAAACAACAAAATAAACCCCAAAGCAAACAAAAAAAAAGTCAATGAAGCAAAGCCAACTGAAAGAGAAACTGGCCTCTGACAATATATTCAAGATTCAGTCCCTGGAGTGTCTCATCTCTCTACTGAGACAGGGGAGTGATGCTTCATCCTCTCTTTACAGAATTTACACTAGTCATTATAATAAGTTAGAGTTCTGCTGTCTCTTATTATTCTCATTTTTATTACTCTGTATATTTTCATCCTGGTTCTGCTTACATTACTCTGTATCAGTTGGTACATGTTTCTCTGAATTTTCTAATCTAATACTTAAACACAACTAGGAAAATTCTGATTATTGTTTCTACAAACCCTTGCTAACAGTCTGCCAGTTTCCTGGTCCTTTCAGAATCACAAGGACACCCATGTTGAAAGAACCTGGCTTGCATTAATTCAAAATGACTGGTCCTAATGATGAGAGAATATTTACAACACTGAACTGCATGTCCTTGGTTTTTAAGGAGGTCAAGATCTCATTAATCTTCAAATGTAGTTACAGCTCCGTGCCAGTTTACCTTTTAAAAGGCCAGTGCTTGATATAGACAGAGGGAAATGCTGTCTACAACCCAACAGCTGCTTTAGCCACAGGACACATGGGCAGCTCTTATTTCAATGTGTCTCCTTCATGAAGATGAACTTGGTATTTATTAGGATACTAATACCTAGAATCTGAACAATGGATCTCAATTAAAAAGAAGAGTCTTTTACTTTCACATCACTTACTCATTCCTATTCTTGCACTATATGTGGGAGAAATTGGTTGTCAAGCCATCTTCAACATACCTAAAGTATTATTCTTTTGCCATTACCCACGAACTCACCCAGACTCTAAAGCCATTATAAGAGTGGGGTCTTGGGTCTCAGCCAGACAGATGTGGAGTGGAGAAAGAATTCTGGCAGCTTTTCTGAGATACTTCTGTCAGGAAACTTTGTATAGATGGTTTAATAATAGAATCTACTATTACTGGGTAGGGTTATTGTGAGGATCAAATGAAATTATATGTATAACATGATCTGCAAACTTTGAAATGTTATTTGATATCTAGATATTAAAAGTATGATTACTTCTACAGAAAAATATGTTATATAATACCTATAGTATTCTCTACGGCAGGACTCTCAACCTAGGATATATATATTATGCAGAGGGATTATGAGAAGCTTGATAATAATAATAGTAACACATTTATATAGCTTTTTAAGGTTTACAAAGCACTTTAAAAATATCTCACTCCTCACAACAATTCTGGGTGGTAAACTCTATTATCCTTCCCATTTTAAAGATGAGGAAACTGAGTCACAGATTGGCTATATGATTTTCTCCAGGCAAGTGTCTAGGGTTGAATTTAAACTCAGGTCTTCAGGATACCAGGATGAGTGCTCTATCCACAATGTTATCTCACTGTCAATAGGGATAATTTGGCAGATAACTATAATCATTCTTCTGAAATTTCCAAAAGCAGTAATGTTAGAGAAAAGTATGTAGATTTGGTAATTGATAAACATTTAACAAACTAAATAGGTTATGTACTAAATGTTTCCTTTATGAAATAATAATTTATTTTCTTTCTTATATGAGTATTCAGAGTCTACAATGTATTTATTTTCAAATTTAATTTCAAATTTAGTAGAGGATCCTAGGAATCTTACTGAAAGTCACTGGGCATAGGGATTGACAAAAGCTAGGGACTCTTGCTGTATGGTAGAGATGTCAAACTATGATCTAGGACCACCCCAGAATGCAGAGCAGAGCAAGAATGAAATATAATTGGAAAATATTTAACAAAATAAGTAAATATTCAGCACAACATAAATAATGCTAATTTGGAATTTTCTAAGTCAACATACCCTCTCCCACAGGGATCTGTTTCTCTGTGGGTTTGGCACCACTGCTCTATGAGATCTATCTGGGGATAATGTTGGCTCATATTTTGTTCTATCCAGAGGGCTTAGAAGCACCAGGACTCATGCATTAGAACCATAAGACATTGCAATTATGATCATTCAATTTAGTTATAATGGCTTTAAATGCTTCAAAGTTTTTACAGATCTGTGATCTTATCCATGTGAACTTCTCTCCAATGCTACACATGCATGCAACTCATCCATACCTCATTCTGTGTAAATCTTGTAATCTATATTCGCTGGCAAATCATATTGTACTAGAAGGATGGGTTGACAATGGGTCATCAAATAAGTCAGGAATTTTGGTTTCTAGTTTTTGCCACCACAAAAGAGGTAATTTTGTGCGTGTACACATACACACATATAGATATATGACATTTTCATTTTTCTTTTATCTCTTTGGGGCTATAGGCTTAGTGTACACTGATAAATATTTTTTTTTACATAATTCCAAATTGCTTTCTAGGAACTACCTTCAAACCTTTGAACATTTCAAGATACTCATGAAATATATACATAGGCTCTCCATCTATGCTATTACTAAATGATCAGTGATTAGGCAATAGTAAGAGTGTATTTCAGAGCTCTGGGATGATGGGGAATAACTATGCCAAGTCCAAGAAAGTGGACACTGGCCTTACCTTTGGCCTAGAAACTACACAAGGAAACACTAATGTGATATTTTCATTTTTATTCAACTTATATTGAAAAGGACATTCATTGTACAGTTTGTATGTCTCAATAAATGTGATGTATAGGTACCTTTCGTGCCCTACAGAGTGTGAGTTCAGTCTCACAAAGATCACGTTTCCTAGGTTTGTGTATTCTCATGGTACTATATCTATGAAGAGAGGTAGCATGGGTCTAATTGGTGATCTGTTATTTTGTAGTCCCCTCTCATCCACATTTAATTTCTGTTTTGTACTTCCTGGAATTTTGCCTGATAAGGAGATAAGACATTATTTACCATGGCAAGATGTTGTCTTCAAGATTTCTTCTGTATTTTAATTAGTCATAGTATTAATTTTGGAGAGCAATTTAAAGAACATTACTATAAGGCAAACAAAAATTTTTTACAAGTTTTTATATGAATTTATTTTACTGGGTGGAAGTTGACCTTGTGTTTCACAATGGAATTGGCAGGATGTGAAGCCCACACACTTGCCCCAAAATGAGAAGGAAAACGATTTTTGTCTTTGTGGTTACATTAGATAAAACAAAGCTTTCTTAGATTGTAAGATAAAATGGAATATTTATGCAAACAAGTGCTTACAGACGTCCTTACACAGGTTTTTGGAACATGGCTATTTTCTCTAGTAAGAGGCAAGCTATCCAAATCTTCAAGGGCCATCTGAAAGCCTTAATAATTCATTCTAGTACACCAGCCCACCGCCTATTCTGGTGATGCATTTTTCTTATAATGCTTTTTTGTTGCTTCTTGTATTATCAACAATACAGAGAAGCCTATTTATACTCAACATCTAATTCTCCATTGCTCTTTGTAATTTAGATTCTCTGGAGGTTATGGTATTTCATGATTTATAGTCATCTAAAATCAGTAAGGGAATATTCATGTTAAAAATTAGATTTTGTTTCAGGGAGAAGTTTGGGACTTAAAAGCACTGAGACATTTCTCAATGTAATGTAGTTTGTTCTCTTCCTCCTATTAAAATTTGGGTGTATTTTTCTGTCCATCTAATCCATGTACTGATGGACAAGCTCATGTAAGTCTTTCTAGGTTTTTCTTAAATCAAGAGAGATAACTTAAGAAATATTTTTCTCCATGAAAACTAAAATCAAACATAAGAACCTGTTAATCTTTTACAGGAAATCACAAAAAATTACCCTTTTAGCAATAGAGGTAAAAATGTAATAATTAATTTGCCAGTTAACTCCTAAAAAACATCCAAATTAAACAGAGCTAGAAATATTTTAACCCAAATCCAGAGATTTCAAGTCCAAAATAAGTAAACACTACAAACAACTAGGAAAAAAGATCTCCAACTACCCAATATGATAAAATGTAGGAGCAAGTACTGCAAAGAAAGAGAAATTTTGGAATAGTATATACTAAGGGGAAAAAAAAAATCTTACAACCATAAAAGAACTTTCTCCCCAAAATGACCCAAGAGGTGAGAAGGAGGGAATATATATTAAATAGAAGACTTCTGAGAATTTCTTCTGAGAAAATAAAATTTGAGTAGAATCTTTGAAATATAATAAAAGGAGGAAAGAGAAATCTAAACTATCTTTGAGCAAATTCATAGAACTAGATGTTTAAATGTTGACATTTTGAGAGGAAGGAAAGAAATCATTTTCTCTTCAAAACCTCATTGCTCTTAGGAGCAAAAGAAGATAGAATCAGGAATTAGGTGATTTTTTGTTCAATTCTGCTTCATTTAAAGGCAAAAACATAACATGTAAATAAAAAGGAAAAGAAAATAATGATGATTCTTAACCAAAACTTGTATGATAAGGCCACTATAGTTTGTAGGGGGAAATGGAAATCTTTATATTTATCAGCAAAAGAAAGAAGTGAGGGATCAATGCAGTAACAAACCAGGAAGCAATAAATAAAATAGTACCAAACACAAAAATAGAAAATTTAAAAATAAAAGAAGGGAACAATAAAATTTTCTAATTCAGTAAAAATTTTTCTTGGTAGTTAAATGGGTATAACACTAAATAAGTAAATTAATTTGGGGAGGATTGTCATTTTTATTATGTTAGTTCATCCTACCCATGAGGAATCGATGTTTTTACAATTGTTTAGATCTAGTTTTAATTGTATGGAGATTGTTTTGTAATTGTGTTCATGTAGTTCCTGTGTTTGTTTCGGCAGATAGATTCCTAAGTATTTTATTTTGTCTAAGGTGATTTTGAATGGGATTTCTCTTTCTAATTCTTGCTTCTGAGATATGATGGAAATATATAGAAATGCTGGTGAATTATGTGGGTTTATTTTGTATCCTGCAACTTTGCTAAAGTTGTTGATTATTTTGACTAACTTTTAAGTTGATTCTCTAGGATTCTGTAAGTAGACCATCATGTCATCTGCAAAGAGTGATAGCTTGGTCTCCTCATTGCCTATTTTAATACCTTCAATTTCTTTTTCTTCTCTAATTGCTACTGCTAGTGTTTCTAGTACAATGCTAAATAATAGAGGTGATAATGGGCATCCTTTTTCACTCCTGATCTTATTGGGAATGTGTCTAGTTTATCTCCATTGCAGATGATGTTTGCTGATGGTTTCAGATCTATACTGTTTATAGGAAAGGCCCTTCTATTCCTATGCTTTCTAGTGTTTTCAATAGGAATGAGTGTTGTATTTTGTCAAAGGCTTTTTTTTGCATCTATTGAGGTAATCATACGATTTTTGTTGGTTTGCTTGTTAATATGGTCAATTATGTGGATGGTTTTCCTAATATTGAAACATCCTTGCATTCCTGGTATAAATCTTACCTGGTCATAAAGAATAACTATCATTATTACTTGCTGGTGTTTTTTTGCTAGTATCGTATTTAAGATTTTTGCATCTATGTTCATTAAGGAGTTTGGTCGGTTGTTTTCTTTTTCAGTTTTTGACCTGCCTGGCTTTGGAATCAGTACCATACTTGTGTTGTAATTGAATTTGGGAGAACTCCTTCTTTGCTTATTCTGTCAAATAATTTGTATAATATTAGGATTAGTTGTTCTTTGAATGTTTGATAGAATTCATTGGTGAATCCATCTGGTCCTGAGGATTTTTTCTTAGGGACTTCTTTGATGGCTTGTTCAATTTCTGTTTCTGATATGGGTTATTTAAGTAGTCTATTTCTTCCTCTGTTAGTCTAGGCAATTTATATTTTTGTAAATATTAATCCATATCACCTAGATTGCCATATTTATTGCCATATAATTGGGCAAATAATTTTTAATGATTACCTTAATTTCCTCTTCATTAGATGTGAGGTCTTCCTTTTCATCTTGGATACTTTCAATTTGGTTTTCTTCTTTCCTTTTTTTAATTAGATTGACCAGTACTTCATCTATTTTATTTGTTTTTTCAAAGTACCAGCTTCTAGTCTTATTTATTAAATCAATAGTTCTTTTATTTTCAATTTTATTAATTTCACATTTGAATTTTAGGATCTCTAATTTAGTCTTCATCTGAGGATTTTTAATTTGTTCACTTTCTAGTTTTTTTTTTTATTTGCATGCCCAAATCATTGACCTGTGCTCTCCCTAATTTGTTAATATATGAACTCAAGGATATAAATTTCCACCTGAATACTGCTTTGGCTACATCCCATAGATTTTGAAAGAATTCAATGAAAATTGTTAATTGTTTCTGTGATTTGTTCTTTAACTAATTGATTTTGGAGAATCATATTGTTTAATTTCTAATTAATTTTTGATTTGCCTCTCTATGCACCCTTACTCATTATTTTCATTGCATTGTAGTCTGAGAAGGTTGCATTTATTATTTCTGCTCTTTTGCACTTGTTTGCAATGTTTTTATGCTCTAGTACATGGTCAGTCTTTGTGAATGTGCCATGTGCTTCTGAATAGAAAGTGTATTCTTTTTTGTCCTTACTTATCTTTCTCCACATATCTACTAACTCTAATTCTTCTAAGATTTCATTCATTTCTCTTATCTCTTTCTTATTTATTTTTTGGTTTAATTTACCTAGTTCATATAGAATAATGTTCAGGTCACCCACTAGTATAATTTTTCCATTTATTTCATCCTTGAGCTCCGCTATTTTCTCCTTTAGAAATTTGGATGCCATGCCATTTAGTGCATACATGTTGAGTACAAATATTTCCTCATTGTCTATACTGCCTTTTATCAGGATGTAATTACCTTCCCTATCTCTTTTGACTAGATCTATTTTTACTTTGGCTTTGTCAGATATCATGATTGAGACTCCTGCATTCTTTTTCTCAGTTGATGCCCAATAGATTTGCTCCATCCTCTTACTTTTACCCTATGTGTGTTTACCTTCCTCATATGTGTTTCTTGTAGACAGCTTATGGTAGGGTTTTGGCTTCTAATCCACTCTGCTATTCACTTGTGTTTTATGGGTGAGTTCATTCCATTCATATTCAGAGTTGTGATCACCTATGCATAAATATATCTATATACATATTTATGTCTTGGCATTTCATCCTATACAGTTTGTCACTGTTCCCTCTAAGTCTAATTCCTCTAGCTACCCAGATGATAACAATTTTTAAGAGTTACCAATATCTTCTTTTCTTGTAGGGATATATAACATTTTAATTTATTGGGTCCCTTAAAAAAGTTTGTTTGTTTTTTGTTTGTTTTTGTTTTTGTTTTTTCCCCTTTTCTTAATTACTTTTTGATGATTCTCTTGAGTTCTTTGTTTGGCCATCAAAATTTCCTGTTCATGTCTGGCCTTTTCTTGACAAATGCTTGGAATTCTTCTATTTTATTAAATGACCACACTTTCCCCTATTAGAATATAGTCAGTTTTGCTGGGTAGTTGATTATTGGTTTCATACCTAGTTACCTTGCTTTCTGGAATATCATATTCCATGCCTTTTGGTCCTTCAGTGTAGATGCAACCAGATCCTGTGTTATTCTCCACAGTTCCATGGTATCTGAATGACTTCTTAGCAGTTTATAATATTTTTCCCTTGATCTGGTAGTTCTTGAATATGGCTAAAATATTCCTGGGTTTTGTCATTTGAGGATTAAGTACAGGAGGTGATCTGTGGATTCTTTCAATCTCCATTTTTCCCTCTTGTTCTAGAATGTTGGGGAAGTTTTCTTGGATAATTTCCTGAAGGATAATGTTCGGACTTTTTCTTTTGTCATGGTCTTCTGGTAGACCAATGATTCTTAAGTTGTCTCTCCTGGAAAGATTTTCTAAATCTTCTGTTTTGTGAATGAGATGTTTCATATTTTCCTCAATTTTTTCATTCTTTTGGTTTTGTTTTATAGTTTCCTGATGTCTTGTGAAGTCACTTATTTCTAATTCTTGTATTCTGGTTTTTAAAAACTGAATTTCATCCTTGGCTTTTTGGTCATCCTTCTCCTTCTGGTTTGATTTTCTTTGGAGATCATCTTTCATCTTCTTTGCCTCATCCTTCATCTCCTTTGCCTCATTTTCAAGCTGATCGATTTTGGCTTTCGAGGCACTATTTTCTCATTTTAGTTCAAGTGCCTCTGTTTCCAGATTACTTATCTTGCTTTTTAAGTCCTTTTCCCAGTTTTCTTCAGCTTCTCTTAATTGTGTTTTTAATTGTATTTTGAGTTCTTCCAAAGCCTGTGTTCAATTCTCTGGAGTTTCTGTGTTTTTGCTTTGTGTTCTTTGATCCTCCTCTGTTACATTTGCTCTTTGTTTATTACCTTGATAGAAGCTGTTGATTCTAATTTCCTTTTCCTTTTTCTTTTGTTTGTTCATATTTTCCCCTACTTTTCCCCCTGTAGTTGCCTGCAGTCTTGCTCCTCTAATTCTGTGGTTGTTCTTCCTTTCAGCTTTCACCATTGGAGATTAGTAAGGCACTCACAGCAGTCTGTGGGGGAGGGCTATTGGACCTTGAACTTCCCTGCCCTCTGAAGGCTTGATGAGATTAAGCCTAGCTAAATTGTACTTTCAGGGCTGGATGTACCCTGAGGCCGAAACCTCAGGAAGTGGGGAAGCAATATGGAGTATCTCCACTGCTGGAACTAGGCTGCCTTCTCTGTGCTTCTCCTCGAGCTGCCTCCCAGCCACTCATGTTAGGAGCCCTGAGGCTGGCACAGCTTTGCCTGAAAGGTACTCCCTCCAGACTAGTGCCCTTGCATGCCCAGAGATTCTGGCCACTGCTGAAGTCTCAGTACTGTGGGTGGGGGAGGGGTCCTGGGACCTTCCTTTTGCTTCCCCTTAAACTTGAGTGTTCTCAAATTCAGGCTTTTTGTGGGTGTATCTTTTGGTTGAATGCATCAGGAGGGTTCCTTAGCTCTATCCCATTTTTAGATTTGGTTTTCAGTCTCCTTGGAGCATTTTTTTTAAACCCTTACCTTCAATCTTGGAGTCAATACTGTGTATTGGCTCCAAGGCAGAAGAGTGGTAAGGGCTAGGCAATGGGGGTCAAGTGACTTGCCCAGGGTCACACAGCTGGGCAGTGTCTGAGGCCAGATTTAAACCTAGGACCTCCCAGTCTCTAGGCCTGGCTCTCAATCCACTGAGCTACCCAGCTGCCCCCAAGCATTTGGTTTTTAATAGGTGAGGAAGGGTTTTTCAGAGGTCTGAACTTTTGCTGCCTTTATGCCGCCATCTTGACTCTACCCTCCCATAATCAGATTTATATGACTACAAGTATTGAACAATTAAAAAAAGAACTAAAGGAAAAATATAATTAGAAAAATACTAATTTGTTTATTGTTAATTTACTGATTTGATGACATGCCAATTGAACAGTCAAGAATTTACTTTATATGCCAAGATGAAAAAACAGTGAAACTTATCTGTGGGTATGAAGAAAATTGAATTGAATACTTCAAGGGAAATAATGAAAAATATAGAAGAAATGAGGAGGCTTAGCAGTACCAATTTCAAACTACAGGAATCATTGTAACAGTTTTGTAGGAGAAAAAAAATAATTTAAAAATCATGGAAAAAATTCTCAAAATAATTGGATGCAGTATATAATTTATATTATAAATATTAAAATAATAAATAATAAGTTATTAAACCTTGTGACACTAACTACTAGAACAAGAAATATTTATTTGATAAAATTGCTTTAAAATTGTTCATCACCTTGGAAGTGTCTGGATTTAGATTAGCACATTATTCTATGTACAATTAACTCTGAAAGCCTATGTGATCCATACATAAAGTGTCATATCATGTAAAAATTTGGTAGCAAATGAAGTGTTTTTCAGAACTTTGGCTGAAGACAGAATTCTTTCTTAAATGAGGGAGAGATATACTTATAAAAGATAAATAATTTTGTTCATAAAAAATTGAAAAAATATCCTTTCTGTCTTAAAATAATAAAGGAAATAAGAATCAGAAGGAAAATTATTAATTTGAAAAAAATTTCAAAGATAATTTCCCTGATAAAGCTCTAATATCTAAGATAGAAAATTAACTAATAGAACTACATAATAATGAATTATTTACAGGGTATGCTAGAATGAACTTGAAACTAGCTCACATTAAAGATAGATTGTTAAATTTCTCAGTCGGAGCATTTATATTTTGGAAGTCAACAAATTATGTAAATCAGAGCTTGATTTATTGTTTTTTATTGAATAGACCTAGGAAAGTGATGAAGAAAATGTTAATAATGCAAATTATCCTAAAAGTTTATTATGTGTACATTTTACCACCTGTATTAACCACCTAGTTGATAAACATTTACCAGGACATCTCTGGTTATTTCCCAATGGTCAGAAGATATGGACAAGAAGTTTTCTAATGAAGAAATACAAGCTATGATCAACCAAATTAAAATTCTCTATAAGTTATTTACAAGAGAAATGCAAACCAAAACAATTTTGCATTTCAACCTTCACTCATCAGATTTTTGAAGTTGGCCAAATGGCAAAATGGACAATTGCTAGATAGGTAGTATATGAAAATGCTCAACTCGTTTGTTATTTTGCAAATAGTTTGAACTGTATCTTGAATCTGTATCTAAGAGGTCACATATTTATTCTTTGATCCTCTGATACTAGTATTGGGAATGAACCCTTGAGAAGTCATGACAGAGAGAGAAAGGATCCATTTACTTAAGAATATTTTTGGCAGCACTTTGTTATAGCAAAGAATTGGAAAATAACAGACAACATCCCTGTCAATTAGGAACAGGTTGAATAAATTGTGGTATGAATGTGATGGAAATTTTTTGCTCATTAAGAAATGAGCAATTTGACTGATTCAATAAAATATGGAAAGATTAGTATACACTGATGCAGAGGGAAATGACCAGAACTAGCAGAATAATTTGCATGATAATAAGAATAACAGGAAAGGTAATGACACTGAAAGACAGTAGAATTTGAAAACAGATCTACTTTCATGATTTCAAAAGACGATCTTGCAACTCTTGCTACAGTATAGAACCAAATATATATTAATGGCCAATATCTTAGGTTTGCTTGAATATCTATATCTCTATTTGTTATAGGGCAGAGAAGCTCAGTGTTTCCTTGGAATCAGGAAGATGAGAGTTCAAATATAGCTTCAGACATTTCCTAGTGATGTGACCCTGAAAAAATCACTTAGTATCTGTTTGCTTCAGTTTACTCAATAGTAAAATAGGGCTAAGTGGATCTACCTTGCAAGTTTGTGTGAGGATTGAATAAGATATTTGTGAAGTCCTTAATACACAGTAAGCACTAATACCTATTCCTTGTCCTTGTAAGGGAGGACTTCTTCCTGGAGGGATACTGGTTTATATTTGTGAACCTGAGAGAAAGAAGATCACTTAAACATTTTAAAAGTTTCAGAGATGAAAGGGAAGAGGATACAAAAGGGTAAATGTAATATTTGCTATTGCCTGAATAAACTTCTAGTCAAGAATAAAGATAGGCAATGGATCTGTGATTTAATTTTCCAGATGAGGAAGTGTTTTTTTTTTTTAAATAATTCATGTTGGCACTTTTTCTGCAACTCAAAGTTTAGAGATTTGTGTAAGAGTAAGAAGAAGTTAAGTGACTTCCTTAGGTTCAAACTGACAATATGTATCAGAGGAAAGACTTAACATAGGTCTTTTTGGTTCCAAAGTCAACTGCCTACTATATCATACTCTATACATGATTCTATAAAAGCACCCATACATGTATATTATATATATAAGCACAAGCATACATATACATATATGAAACATCGATGTTGCAGAAATTAATAGGATCATAGAGTTAGAGTTAGAAAGGACCTTCATGGCCATTGAGTCTAACCCCTTCATTTTATAAATGAGAACACTAAGGCACAGAGAGATTAAATAATTTGAGTAGTGTTCCACAACCAGTAAGTATTGAGGCAGATTTGAACACACATCTTCCTGTTGTGTGTCCCTGAGTCCAGGACTCTATTCAGGTTCATAGTTCCCAGTCCTTTATATCTCTGTATGATTTGTGATGATTGAGTGAAAGATAATTTAGAAAGAATCCAACATCCATTGTACCAGTAGCTCATAGTACACATCAAAAAAGATGGATTTCAAAGGAGGAAATTACTATGCATGAGAGAAAGTTGAGGTCAAGTGGCTTCTTCAACCTTATGCAGATAATTAAGTCTTAAATAAACTAATTTTTCACAGAGCAACATGGCCATCATGAAGGGATGATTTCATATTCAAAACAAACCTTTCTTTGGTATGAGTTTTGAGTGCCTTCTTGGATTGAATACAGTTCTGTAGCAAAGCCAGTTTAGAATAACATGAGAATTTTGCTTTCTAGGAAACAGAAGTGAGTCTAAAAGGGAAAAGACATTGTGAAGAGACCAGGAACTAACATAGGCTTATGAGATTTTTACTTAGATATGTGTATTAACTATGGTGATTCTGTCTTCATCCCTGCTTCTTCTCCTCTATACTAGGAAAAGCTGAATATGATTTTGCAAGAGGCACTTCTTTCATCTCAATCACTGTAATGATCTGACATAGTGATTCTATTCTCCCTCCCTATTGCCCCTATCACCACTTGAATCCCCAACCCTGATTTTCTGCAGCATTTGGTATATTGTGTTTACTAGGCAAATCATTAGACTGGGGGGAAAGCATTTTTATTCAAACTCTACAAAGCAATGGGGAAAAAATGTAAAAAAAGTTTGATGAATAGTGATTTGACCACTTTACATGTGTTATAGATTCTAGACATGATGCACAAATGGTAAATTCTGAAAAGTGATCTTCCATGTAATGTCATTTTTTAAGAGTACTCTTGCCTCAGGGCTGTGAATTATTGTGCTGTGAATATTATAGGAGGGATTATTTACAATAAATCGTGTAAAACTCCAAATGTTTCATAATCAGAATATGTCAAATGTTGAGGAATGAGGAAAAAGTTGGTTTACAGCTTCCTCCAAGAATGAGCCAAAAAATTGTATGGCATAAGAGCTAATGGAAAAACATCCAGTCCACCCTCTATAAATACTTACCACATTCCCATAAACTAAACTATTAGGAGTACTTGACATTTTCATTTATAACTATAAAAACTGGCAAAAAAGTAATTTACTGGAGCTCTATTTTCAACATTTCTCATTTACAATGAGATCCCATACTGTGGCTTTACACCACAATTTGATCAGCAGTGTTATCGAGAAGATAGTTTATTTGAACAGTGTCCAACTTAGCTATGTATGTAGTGTGGTAGAAAGGGATCTGGACTGGGAGTCAGAAGACCTACCTTTAAGTCCCAAGTCCTCCACAAACCCACCTTGACTAAATCATTTAATTCCTCTGTATCTCAGTTTTCTCATATGTAAAATGGGATCAATGTTTATTTCTCTCTTATCTATTTTAAAAGATTGGTATCGGCAAAATTATTGCTTTTGAATTCCTAACAGTTGATAACCCATACCTCTTCTTCAGACCTCAGTCTGCCTGAAGATGCATTCATCCAATATGGTCAAATGCTATTCTATAAAAGCAATTTATTTTTTAACTTATTTTTTTTTAATTATCAATCAATGATTTTATCTCTATCTCTGTCTCCTCCCTCCCTCTCTCCCTCTGAAAAAGAAACAAAAACAAAACTCTATGTAAATTCCCACATTGGCCATGCCCAAAAGTATGTTTTTTAAAAATTTTATTTGTACCTTGAGATGTCACCTCTCTCTCAGGAGGTGGGTGACATTTTTCATCACTGATACTCTGGAATCATTGTGAGTTACAAAAACAATTTCACTGGGTCACATTGCTATGTAAATATGAGATGGCTACTGTTATTTATTAGATATATAACTTTTATTATTTAAAATGTTATACCTTAGAAATGAAGTATAAGGTTACTCTGAAGGATGGTATGCTATAGTGGTTAGAAGGTCAGTCTTAGAGTCCAGAAGACTTGAGTTCAATTTGGGTCTCTGACACATGCTGACTGTGTGATTCTAGATAAATCACTTAACATCTCCATGCCAGAAGCACAATCAGACTATATGTAGAAGAATAGTTTCTGCTTTATGTTGGTAGAGTGTTTCCTTCCAATGTTTCCTACAACACTATAATTATAGGTCTATGCCAAAAGATATGAATCCAAAACAACCACCTTCCTGGGCTTATTCAATACCTTGCAGTGGTACATGAATATTCCTTCAATTTCAAAGACAATTGATATATATCCCCATCATCATCTTTATTATCCAAACTTTTGAGACTATTATTCAGTGTTCTGTTAACTGAGTCCCACATTTTTTCACCTATACAATCTTGTCTTTTGTTAATTCCTAATTTGATTCCTTCTCTGTGGCCAAAATAATTTCTTTCCCCCCCTCTCTTACCAATAATTTGATAACTTGCTTTTTCCATCCTTTAAATTTTTACTCTCATTTGGAATTCTATAAACTTCCCTTCATAATTCAGATTCATCACTTCTTTCTAGGACACATTATCTCACTAACAACATGCATCAGAGAGAATTCTACCCCTGTGTGCAGGATACTTTACAAGATATCACAGATTTGAGAGACAAAACTGAGCTTCAAAGACCTTAATAATTAAACCTCAAATGGAAATGAATCCAGTGGTGGGAATAAGATGAGAGTCAGAGCCTGTGTAAATACTGTGTTGACATCCTGTTCCCCTGAACTTAACTAAAAGCTTTGATTAATCCTCTCAGCACTCCTGTGAGACAAATGTCCTTATCTTACAGGTCAGTAAGTGGAAATATAATGACGCAAAACAACCTTCCCAATGTCAGGCAAACAAACTGATGCTAAAGACAAAAAAACTGTACCTGAGCCCAGTCCTCAACACATACCTATTAAATAGACCTTGTTTCTGGCTATATTTTTCTTTATCAGAGATCAGATCCTCTTCCTCAGATAAAACCTAAACTCTGGAAAAGTCCTTTCACTATTTTTACTCATTAGCACTAGTTGGTAGTAGGGTAAAGTTTTATACATTGATAAAAATGATTGTAATGGAGTCAGAAAAGAGAATCCAGGAATCTAATGGACCTTGAATAATTTTCAGTGGGTCTTAAGTCCTAACAACACTAAAAGGTTTGGTGCTTTGGAATTATGAGTCCCTTGTTTTTCCCCCCAATCCCTTCTCTATTACTGGAGGAGGAAGAACAGTATCAAAGCTGAATCAGAGAGGTTTGGCTGCTTGGGCAGAAGATCCACCCACTCAAGAGACCTTTGTTTGTTTCTTTGTTTGTTTTTTCTAAACCATCTAGGGTTTGCAGCTCAGTGTTGAACCAGAATTTTTATGGTCTACATAGGGAAGCCCATATTCCAATAGATGGGGGTGGTTTCTTGTGTTTATCTCTGTTGCATGGTAAATATTGTACTTATGAATTAAACCTCTCTTTCTTCTATACAACTCTATTTCAACCGATGTATCATGAAGTTGAAAATAGTGGAAAATGGAATATATTAGATCAGAATGAAGGAGAGAGAAGAGTTCTGAAAATTCTACAAACTATCCTAGATTTCCTTATAGGAATAATCAAATTGCTTGAACAGTTTTATTTGTTATTTCATTAAAAAGTTTGGATATAGATTTCTTTCAACACCTTACTGATTGCTTGACAAAAACTCTGGAATTTAATTACATCATTAAATAACATGGTATTTTATAAAGATTATAATAAAGCTGGGCAGTTTCTTTGATAAATACATTTTCATAGGCATAAACATGTTACTATTACAGTACTGATTTAGAAAATACAGACTTAAAAGGGGAATAAAGAACTGAAATTACTCCTCTCTCCTCTAAAAATTCCACTTTAAAATCAGAAAACCGACAATAACTTCCCGATTCAGTTCACTTAAACATTTACCTGTTTACTGCATACTGTTGGGCCAGGAACTGTTCCAAGCACCTAAAACTCCTTGTAAAGATATCTGAAAGCTCCTTTAACTTGAGGAGTTTCTCATCTTCTTTCTTTCAATCATTCATTTAATAAGCATCTTTAAGCACTTACTATGTTTCAATAACAACGGAAAGCACTTAAGATGGAAAAACACAGTCATGACAAAACCTGACCTCAAGGAGGTTACATTTTATTGGAATGTAACCATCATCATTTATCATCATGCAAACTCCTTAGTTCATCATTCAAGACTTTGCATTAATTGAACTTCACATCTTTCATTTTATGCATCTGATGCCTCATTAATCCCCAGTTGTAGAGTAAGGAGGGGAGACCTACATTTGAGAAGTCAGGCTGATTGACAGATTCAGCCTGAGGAGCAGTGGAGGAAGGGTGAAGAGAATGCTGACAGTCCTGATGAGTGAATAGAACTCTAAAAACCAACTGACAGGATTACTTCCAGCCTGGGAAGTGAAGGAGGAACATGGATTTTCTGGAAGCTGAGAAACTTTGGAAAATAACCATAATGGTGAAATTTCTAGGTCAAAAGATATACACAGTTTTATGACTCTCAATATAATTCAAGATTGTTTTCCATAATAGTTAGATTAGTTCACAGTTCCACTAACAATGTAGAAAACATTCACATGTTTCCATTTCCCCTCCGACATTTGTCATTTTACTCTTTTACCATTTTAGCCAATTTGGTAAGTGTAAGATGATATCTGAGAGTTGCTTTGATATGCATTTTTGATCAATAATTATTTAAAGCATTTTTCATATATAGCTTTGATTTTTTTCATTCCCAAAGTGTCTATTCATATTTTTGTATTATTTACCAGTTGGGGAATGACTTCTATTATTATATATTTGAAAAAAGTCTCTATTTTTTTAGACAGAGGACATGAGATCTCTATTTGAGAAACTTATAAAATCTTAAATACAGTATTTTGATTTGTTCCAGGTCCAGTTGGGACCTGTCTTCCTTCAGGGACCCCAAAATACTTCCACTGAGACTCTTCAACAACAGTTCCCTGAATTCTCAAGAAGGATTTAGTTTGGACTCTCTCTGGCCAGAGCCAACCAGATCCTTCCCTGGGATCTCTCTCTCCCCTACCTGCTCCTTGAAGTGTACTGTAGGATTTTAGTTAGTTCTTAGAGTTGGGTCAAGAAGCAGTTAGCAAAAAGAGAGGCCAGGGCTCAAAAGCCTCTGGCCTCCAGACTCTTGAAGGCCAATCTGCAAGAGGGGCAACCCTTTCACTCTTTGTGGCCTCCCTTTCACCCACTTCCCTTTTCCCTTGTACCTCTGTCATTACCTCCCTCACAACTCCAATAAATCATTTAGAAACACTGGGGTTTGGGTTTGGGCCTGCTTTAAATATCAAACAAGGGGATTAGGCTAAAATAGTCTGAGACAGGATTTTAAGCTGAAATCCTGTCCTTATCTATGACAACCCCAAAACTTGTGCTTGCCATTTTTCTCACAAAGAGCGGGTTGATTCCAAACCACTGTGACTCAGTATCTCTGACCAAGGAAACTGTCATTCTTTCCTTGACAGTTGGTCATACCTAAAACCCTGGGGCTGAGAGTTGATGTCCCATTGGGAGGTGGAAATTATAAGGGGTCATCTTGACTCACAGAGACAAATTTGACCTCAGGGGCCCTGAGCTCCTCTGAGGGAGGCATAGTGCCACCTCATTCAATCAATCCCTCTCCAGTCTCCTGTCCTCCATTTCTCAAGACAACATCTTATTGGAGTCACAGACTTTCCAAGGAGACAGTACCTGGCTTACCTCTCCCCATAAGTAATGGAGGAGAGAAACAATCCCTTCACTCTCTCTCCCCTCTTTCCTTCCTTCCTTTTATCTCCTCCATTACATAGTGTGGCTCTTTTCTCTCCAAGCTGACTTCCTAAATCCTTTCTCAAGTCCTGCTCCTTTTTTGCTGTCCTTTGTGCCTTTTGTTTCAACTGGATTGCTCTATTGTCTAAACTATGTTGATTCCTCTTTAAAGATATGACTATAAATTCTTCCCTAGTATGAAGTATTATGTGCTTAACTTCACACCTAAGAGATGGCTCTATTGCCTTTGTGTTGTGGAAAGAAAAAGAAGATACAATAGGTGGATAAAACAAGTGGTGGCATGTTCTGAGGGACAGGGAACACTCCAGAGTATTCTGCAGTAGCTTCAAACACTCAAGAGTAGAATAAAATTAAGCTCACTAAAAGGGAATATATTTACTGCCCCCTTCCTTGCTTCTTAGGGAAATATCCTTCATCTGAAAATCAATTAAGCAGATATTGCTTAAAATGTCAAGGAAAAAGGAGATGCAGGGCATCCCTGTCTAGTTAATACACAATTGATAGCTAGCAGTTCTTACTAGTTCTCACTGCAAAATTTACTAAATAAGTTTTACCATTTAATCTAATAACAGGTTTATAATCATCTGACAAACTCTTCCATCAAGTCAAATCATAATCCTTATTGTCCTATGAATGTGCTATTATCATTAGTTATTTTTAAAAATTAATCTTTAAGTTTTTTAATTGTATCTAGAAACAATTTCCCCCCTCCCTTCCACTTTTCCTCTCCCAAGAAGGCAGGTAGTATGATATAGGTTATATATATTATCATATAATACATATTTTCTTGTTCATCATGTTTTGAAACAAGACACATGTATATTGCTTACAACAGAGAAAAATTCAAGGAAGAAATAAACTGAAGAAGAGTATGTTTCAATCCTCATTAGGACCTGGTCTGCTTCTTCTATGGTGGTGCTTCTTCTTTTTCATCATGAGTTCCTTGGAGCTCTCCTCTCTCCTTGCCTTTTTGATAACAGTTGTCATTCCCTGTTGATCATCATATATTATTGTTGCTAATAGGTGCAACATTCTTCTGGTTCTTCTGGCTTCACTTTGTATCACTTCATATGTCTTCCCAGGTTTTCTTTGTGATCATCTTGTTTGTAATTTTTTTATGGCACAATAGTAACCCATTACAGTCATATATCCCAACTTGTTCAGCCATTCACCAAATGTTGGACATCCCTTCAATTTTCAGTTCTTTGCCACCACAAAAAGAATTGCTATAAATATTTTAGAACATATAGCCTTCTGATTCTTCATTTCCCCATCTTTTAAATGGGGAATTTCCTAAGGATTTTCCTTTGCAGGGAATTCTTCAATTTGGGAGATACTGGTGAGTGAAAGATAAAGCAAATGTGAGGAAAATGAATAAATATGAACTTTCATATGGTAGAAGTGAGGTCTTCCTTGAGCCAAAGATAATTAAGGAAGTTGGTGCCAAGTTCCTTGATTCTCAGCACCTATAACTTTAGGGACTGCTTAATACTGTAAATTATCATCATCATCATTGTAACTTGACTCTGGACCTCAGTCAGGGTCAAGTTTCCTGGAGCTGCTGAGGCAAACATATCTCCCTCTCCATTTCCACATAATTCTCACCTAGGTTGATCCAAGAATTTGCCTTCCTCCCAAGTCAAAGAGTTCATTTGTTCTTGTATATTTTGCATACTTAATATGTGTAGTTTCTCTGATTTCTATTTACTTCCCACTTTGATAAAGATGTTTGTTATTTATGATACTCATATGTATTCAGATTTGAACACATATTCATATATGAATGCATATCTGAATATCTGAATATTCAGATATGTATTCAGCTTTCTATTGGAAGGGGTTAAACTGTTAAGAGTCAGTAAATATTTTTTGAGATGTTTATCCTATGTACTAGGCTTTTTGCCAAGAACTGGGGATACAAAAAGAGGGAAAAGATAGTTCTTGCCCTCAAGAAGTTCTTAATCTGATGGAGGAGACAACAAGCAAAGAACTATATTGTAAAAAATAGACTCGAATACAGTACTACAATCCCCACAAGCCTTTGCTCCACTTCCCCAAAATGCTTTGAAATCTCACGGGAATTCTGAGGTGGGCCGAGATCCAGGAAGGATTTAGGCTGGTGGCAAAGGTTTTTGGGGCTTTTGGACTTCCGTTTTGGAGCAGATGCATCTCTTCCCTGATGTGAGGTTATCTGGCCTAGGCCTCTGGCCTAGGCACATGTTTTTTCTTATTCTGTATTTTCTTTAATCTTTAACCTTTAATAAACCTCTAAAAAATATAATACTCCTTGCAGAGAGAAACTAATTTCTATCTCCCATAGTCTCCCCTAAATTTTAACTGTTACAGATGGCGACCACTAGATTGGATGAGAACTTCTCAAGTTTTTTAGCCTAGATAATGATTTTTTTAAAGCCACATTTCTCCAAGATGCTCTTTAGAAAACCATCTTGATTAGCTCCTGCTTCTGCTCCTGGCCTCTCACCTGGTGCCCGAGCTCCTGGCCCTACCTGTCTGTGCTCCGGCTCCCAGCCCTACCCACCCCGGCGGTCTGTCTCATCACCCCAGCCCCAGACCCACGAGCCTGACCCCAGCTGGCTCATCACCCAGATCCTTGGAGCAGATCGCTCAGGACTCATTGCGACCAGCTGGTAACAGTATTGGCCACGTGGGTGGAGGGGAGAGACAAGAGGGAAAGGAGAATGGGCAATTTTCCCTTAGGCTAAACCTCCACCTGGATGGGGGTATTGACCACAGGGGGTTCATAGCAGGGGAGAGAGAAGAAACAGACTTTTCAAGCAGACTTTTAAGCAATGGGCTATTTAAAAGGATACCTTTTGACTGTTCTGGTAATTTCATTGATTTCACCTGCATGCCAGAAGAAAGATTCAGCCCAAAGATTCAACTTTAACTTTGAAGGGGCAAATGGGTGGCTCAATGAACTGGGAGCCAGACCTGAGGACATGTGGTCCTGGGTTAAAATCTGGCCTCAGATACTTCCCAGCTATGGGGCCCTGAGCAGATCCCTTAGACCCCATTGCTTAGCCCTTACCACTCTGCCTTCTGACAATAGACATTTAAATGGATAAACCCCCAAGGAACTTTGAAGAGACTAAAGGCTATATTCTAAGGCATTTCAGACTCCAATGGTTTATAAAAATCTCTGTATTCTATTGCATTTTTTGTTATGGTTTAACTTTGTGATTTTAAGTTCATATATTACTGGATTCAATATTCCCTTACACTGAAGGTTGATTGAATTTATTTTGAATGTAGTGAGTTTTGAAATTCTGTTGTTTTTCCCCTATAACTGTGCTGAACAAATATTATTGTAATTAAGCCCATATGAAAAAAAAAACAGCCTTTCTATTTTGACTTTGTAAATTATCACATAGATGGACTTCAGGACTG
The DNA here is from genome assembly GCF_027887165.1 of Monodelphis domestica. Lineage (NCBI taxonomy): Eukaryota > Metazoa > Chordata > Mammalia > Didelphimorphia > Didelphidae > Monodelphis > Monodelphis domestica. The sequence goes on from NC_077234.1 coordinate 212,298,381, forward strand.
GTTATAATTGTATAACAACCTTGGAAAAATTGAATGTACTAAATATCTCAAATGATTTTAAGGGGTTTTTAAATATGATTTTTGGAATTTTTTTTAACAATCTCTGGTTATTTTGCTTGCCCCTACCAGGAGGTAAGGCCCATTCTAGTAGCTGAAGTGAAATGTATTTTATAAACCCCAACCTTCCCACATGTGAATGGAAGTTGGGCAGTTAATCTCAGGGCATTTGTACCCCTAAAAAGCCTCCAAGAAAAAGGAGCACCCCTTTATTTATACTCTTCAGCTCACTACTTTACTTGCACCAGAATGATATATAGATTTCTTGATTATGTTCTAAACCCAAGATGAGTTTTACTTTGTTTTAAAAAATATGTTTAAATACCAAGGTTGAAAGATTTGCTATGATTGTAAAACTTGTGACAAATATCCATCAATTCATAGGTTTAAAATTCCAGTGTGTTTGTTTGCTATTGTAATTAATTGGGCTATTGAGAATTTTGGGGATTTCGATACTTACATATTTGTACTACTGTATTTTAAAAATGAAAAATTGTTACCTTGTTCAATTCATTTGCCTTCTACTCACAGTGATGATCACTGTGATATTAAGAGGAAATGAATCTCATTTTTGATGAGAAAGCCTTGCATTTTATATTTTCTTAGCTGACACAGAGTGTCAATGAGTATAAGCTATATTTTTGAATTTTTAAAGCTCTTTTTATTATATTTTCCTTGCATGTGCAATATACTATTTGTTTTTTTTTTATTTTTTCTCTCCTTTTTATATTTGAAGCACATGTAACCAGCATTAAGATTTTCTTTAACCTTTGATTTTTCAGTAAGATACATTTGCTAATGCATGCCCTAAAAAGCTTGTGACTATAAAAATGATGCCACTAATTATTTAAAAAATTATGGGACTTTGCTTAATGATTCTGTCTGATTCCAGGACAAGATATACACAACAGAGCCATTGCACAGAGCCAAAGAAAAGCCAATTCAGGATGGATTGATGCACTTCTAGGCCAATACAAAGGTCTTGAACCTAGTGTGAAGACTCAAGGTTACTATGTTTATCATTGCTAGACATAGTCTTTCCTTGTGTCCACACTCACTCTGAAGATACTCACAGACGAGTATCCCCAAACTTGACTCCTACTTGGCTTCTATGATCTGGTCCCTTTCTTTTCTGCCTCTCATAGTGTGGTAACTTTCTGTAGTCCTGGCTACTGACTGGGTAAATGCATCATTGCTTAGATCATTTTGATTGGGCCCTGATTCAAGGACCTGTTATAGATTTATTTTTCTTTTACTTGGAATTTTTACACATAAGACTTTGATAGTCTATATTTTCATCCAGAGTTTTTTCTTTTTTTCTTTGGATTTTTCTGATGTCTTTTAAATATCTCTTGCCAATTGATTCATATACCTCATACCTCAGTCATGCATCCCTAAGTGATCCTGTATTTGTCAATCACCCTCTTAATGGGGGGAATGTAAAAAATATCATTATTTAAATTGCAAAGTTTAAATTCCTTATGAGAAGAATTTTAGGTAAAGAAGATGCTACCTCTCTGAATCCAGAACTGAACTGTTGGAGAAGACACCATGAAGAAGCCTCCAGACCACAAGTTGCACAAAATTGAACTTTGGGTATGGTTGATTGAATATTTATCTGTATGTAAACTTTTATGCCAAAGGGGACTGCCCCCTAACTGGCTTTCTGTCAATGCATCCAGTAATTATTGGTTTTATTCTTTTTTTTCTTATCTTCAAATTATTGTAATCTTTAAATTGATGATGTTTTTATGATCCTTTGGGGAAGGACTTCTTCCCAGAGGATCAAACTGGGAATGTAAAAAACAGACTCAAATACAGGACTACAATCCCCACAAGCCTTTGCTCCACTTCCCCAAAATGCTTTGAAATCTCACGGGAATTCTGAAGCGGGCCGAGATCAAGGAAGGATTTAAGCTGGTGGCAAAGGTTTTTGGGGCTTTTGGACTTCCGTTTTGGAGCAGATGCGTCTCTTCCATGATGTGAGGTTATCTGGCCTAGGCCTTTGGCCTAGGCACGTGTTTTTTCTTATTCTGTATTTTCTTTAATCTTTAACCTTTAATAAACCTCTAAAAAATATAATACTCCTTGGAGAGAGAAACTAATTTCTATCTCCCATAGTCTCCCCTAAATTTTAACTGTTACAATATACAAACAAGATAAATAGGAAAAACTTAACAGGGGAAAATGAATGAAGATTTAAAAAGGACACAAAAAAATTTCCTGTAGAAGATTAGGTTTTAGTTGGGATTTAAAGGAAGCCAGGGAAGCTAGTCAATCAAAAAGAATGAACAGTCAAAAAATGAGGAATAACTAGAGAAAAAGCTCAGAGCCCCAAAATGACTGTCTTGTTTATAGAGCAGCCAGGAGAGTTAAGTGTATGTGTTGGGGAGTAAGGTATAAAATGACAGGAAATGTAAAAGGGAATTATGTTGTGAAGGGCTTTGAATTTCAAGAAGATTTTGAATTTTCTCCTGAAAGCAAGAGTAAAACACTGGAATTTGGAATGAGAGAGACAGACAGAGTAACATGATTGGACCTGAGGTCTTAGGAAAATCATGTTGCTGGCTAAATGGAGGATGGATTGGAGTAGGGAGAGACTTAGGTTAGGGAGATCTCCCAGCAGGTTATTGTAATATTTCAAGTGTGGGGTGATGAGAGCCTGCATCAAGGTAGTGATTGTGTCAGAGGAGAGAAAGGGGTTTGAGAGATGTTGTAAAGGTTAAATTGACAGGCCTTGACATTAGGTTAAACATGGTGGTGGGGAGCAATGATATTGAGGAATCCAGGATGATTCCTAGTGTGTGAGTCTGAAGGACCAGAAGGATGGTGTTGTCCTCTATGGTTATAGGGAGTATAAGGGTGGAGGAGGGTTTAGGGGGAAAGATAATATAAATTTAAGGTATCTACCAGACATCAAATTCAAGATTCTGAATTATCAGTGGGACATGTGAGATTAGAGGTCATCACAGAGATTGGAGCAAGATAAGTAGATTTGAGAATCATCAGCATAGAGATGGTAATTAAATCCATTGGAGCTGATGAGATCACCAGGTGAAGTATCAAGGGAAGAGAAGAGGACCCAGGACAGAATCCCATGAGACACTTGCAGAGAGATTAAGTTAATTGTTCCCCTCTCATTGAAAGTGCTTGTATTCTGAATGCTTGTTATGCTCCTATTTTCCAGATATTTGATATGTGATAGAGAGATAAAAATATAGTCTGATATCCTTCCAGGAGAATAGAAAGTGAAGGAGAAATCACCCATCCAGGGCTGTCCTGGACCATACGTGTCCCTCCCTTGCTCATATGCTGGCAATAACTATACAGCTTTCCCATTTTCCACAAAAGTGGAAATTACTGTCTTATTCAGAGATCAGACAGACATGATTATAAATCAAATATTTATCCATGTAATGTTGGAGTCAGCTCAATATCTATATTAAATGTCCAAACATACATATTTATTATATCATTATTGATATATATTGGGAGAGACAAAGTTCTCTAAAAATATTTCTTCAAAGTGCTTACTCCACTTTGCATCTGTTACCCTGCTTGGTTTCAACTCCATGGAAAAAAGATGCCCTTCCCAGGATCAACTTCTCACCATGCTGCTAACTAAAACCCTGATTTGACACTACCTCCCTCAGCCTTCTCTCCATTCTGAGTGGAGGGCTGAAGGGTAGAGTACCAAATTCCTCTCAATGCCTTTCTGTACAGAAAGCAGAAACAGGACTTTTCAGCTCACTCCTGTCTGTGTCTCCTGCTTTCCTTCCTCCTTTTGTGTGTTGCTACCCCCCTTCCCCCAGATTGTAAGTGCTTTGAGAGATGAGAAATATCTTTCTTTTTATTTTCTCCCCAGCACTTAGCATAGTCCTTGACACATAGTAAGCACTTAGTAAAAGTTTATTAAATCATTGGATTAGAAATATAATTAAAGGAATCTTTTCTTTATTAAATATTGTACTTGCTTTTTTACTCATCTCTCTGGCAGTCTATCATTAGTGTTGTGTTTTGTATAACTACCACTGCTACAATAAGCAAGGGTGCACATCACTGTTGGGCTGGAGACCCCCCCCCCCCACCAGGAATTCTTGGCTTGGGAGTTTTTCTGGATGAAATTATGAAAGGATAACATCTCATGTAAATTGACATTTAAAGACAACTATAATAACAAAAACATTGAGTTCATCCCAAAATAAGAGTAACTTCAAATCTATAATAGCAAGAATACATGAGTGATAATAGATATTCCATTATTAACCAAATCAGTTAAGAAATTGTTGAATTTTTGTTGTTGAAACAATTTCAAAATCAAAAACTCTAAATTTACAAGTAGAAATATCCTTAGGGTATTGGGAAATACATACATGTTTTATAAAATCAGACAGCCAGATTGCCACTCACATCTGATAAAGTCAGGCATTGCATTAATTTCTTCCAAATTATTTGCCTGGGTTTCAGGAACTGGGCTGGATATTAAAATCCTCCTCCTCTAAATCCACTTTGCCTTAAAGTGTCCAACTATTCTCAAAAAATCATTGCTAATTTTATTTCCTGTTTTGTATAATTCCTTTTTCTCCTTTTTCTTTACTATTTGTAGGTTAGGTGCTAGCAATCCACTATCCCATTTTCTTCAAAGAATAACACATAACCAAAAATGGCTGGGGGCATAAAGGAAAAGAGATAGACATACAAAGCCTGAGAGAGGCAGAGTCCAGTGACAGAGACACAGAGACAGAGGCAGATGAACAGAGAAAGAGATAGAAAGAGTCAAACAATATGGCAATAAAAATAGAATACTATTTGAAAAGGCAGAAAATAAGTGGGCTCAAATCCAAGGTCTGGTTTCCACCTACTTAATATGTGATCAAATTATTTTCTCTCTTTTCTACCCAGTTTTTCTACCTGTAAGATGAGCATACTTTCTGGATTGTTTCCATTAGGGATGTTATGGAGACTTGTGAAGTCTGATGAAACAATGAGATGTCAAATGATCAGACTCAGCTCCAAATATTTGGCTAGTGAAATATAAATAAACCTGGATATACCTATATATATAAATATATATATATATATATACACACACACATACATACATACACACATATATTTATACATATAAAGTCTCACAGTATATGCTCATGTAGGGGATTCTTTTATATGAATGAGGACATGTATAGTTTTTTTCTGATAAAAGCCAAACACATTTCTGTGCCGATATTTGTGTGTATGTGTGTGTGTGTGTGTCCATGATAGATTAATGGCTAAATACAATTGTATTTGTAAAACTATATCTCTACTGCAATAGAGGTAGTTATTGATTTTGTAAGAGTAAGGACAGAAAGTTTGGAAAAGGTATATGAAGTCTGAATTCATTTGATTTTAAATAGGAAAAAAATAGTGAGAAAATTGAAGTATGTGAAACATTGTTCCTTTATCATGATATTCCAAATGAGAGAGAAAGGATGGAAAAAAAGATTTAAAGAGATAACCAGAAGTTGGAAGGGTGAGGGGAAACTCAGGAAATTTAATTGACATGCAGCACTTCAAAGAGACACTTATAGAAAAGGATTGACAGAACAAATAGGACAGAGGAGGAAAAGCAGAGCAAAAGAAAAATTAAAAATCACATGATAGCCTTTCTCAGATTTGCTTAACAAAATGGGAACAACAAATAGAAGATTATAGGGTACCTTTTAAGATACTCAGTACAGAATATGAGAAGAAACAAAAAATCTGGAAAGAAAAAATATCAGAGCAAGAAGATACTAAAATAAAATAAAATTATGTGTTGGAATGAATTGGGGGGAGAGCAGGAGATTTAGGAACAGACATAATGGTGATTGAATTTTCAATAGATTTCTCGATTTTAGAATTTTTTTACAAAGCAGGTGCTTTCTGTACAATTAAAATTGAGAGGAAACTTTACCAATTGAAGGGAAAATGAGGCAGAATAGGTAAAACTCTGGTGACCTTAATGACAAAAGTGGAATCACTTGGCAAGTTATTGTCACTTCATGATGATCTTTGAGAAAAGGAGTGACATTTTTAAGATGGAAGATAAGAAAAATGATTTCCCCAGTGGAGTTTTATGAGATGAGGTAATGGGTAGAACATACAGAGAGTAAAGTGTTTGAATATCTCTTCTTCAAGTCAACAGGAACACTCTATGGGAAAGAGTTATGTTTCATTGTCTGACTGTGGAGATACAATGAGCAACATTGATCTTTGTGGAAATGGGCTCCAACTTTAATCACAGTGAATTTTATTCTGCTCTGTTTTTGTGCATAAGTCTTGTGCCCTCAATTACTACCATTGGATATGTTATATGTTGAAGAGGACGAAAGGGTTGCTCTCACATAAGAAAAAACAGTCTGTGTCCCACCTCCTACTGTTTTCCTCAGCTCTGTGACAGCTTGCCTTGAAGCGAACGTCCAAACTGATGTTTAATTTCCCATTTCTGTTCCCCTTGTTCATCGAACAAGTTCTTCCTTTTTATTTTTAGGATGTAAATTCAGCCAGATCTAAGATGTTAGAAATCAGTAATAATTTGCAGTGGAATCTGGGCCTTTGAATAATGAGATTCTGGAAATGGCTAGAGATTCTAAGGAACATGTGTTTCAAATTGAACAACAATGATACAGTTTTGTTTGCACTCATAAATAATGAATTTTTTCCGAGACCACAAGTTAAGATTGTCTAAATTAGTCTTCCCAATTCAGTAATTGATCCAAAGTGCATGCTGTGTCAGTGCTATCAACATGCTGATGCCTTTAGTGTGGTGGTGAGGGGGAAAGGAATGGGGGTGGGAGGGATGGGGTAGCTGCTGATAGCATTTATGAAGGACATTACAGCAGAGAATAAAAAAACAACAACAACCTGGAAATGTGTATGCGGACATGAGTTTGTTTGATTATCTCCAGTTAATGGGAAAGCAAATGACATTTTATAGCCCTAATTTATAGAACATTAATAATAGTATAGTTGAGGTAAATCTTTTTAATAATAAGATTTATGCCAATGTCCCCAACACTAATTTAGATGAGGAATTTACAAAATCCATTTTGTCCTGTGAGGATGTGCTAAATGGATGATATGATTTGGTTTCAAGCTGGCCCTTGATATGGCAACCTTAGGAACAGTACCTGTGTTTGCCAGGGGGATGGGCTAGATACCAATGGTACATGCTGTTCATTTAAGGTAGGTTTCTCAAATAGGAGTCTCCAGAAAGGAGAGTCAGTAGGCACAGGGGAATCAGTACTGTCCAATGACACATTGTTCATCTGAGCACAGGCTGGGTGTGGAGAAGGGAGTAACCATCAGTTTAAAATATGATTCTACAGAGTACTTGATTAATCCAAAGAAGTTATGGGCTCGATTAGGCATATGATTTTATAGGCATGTGTGGAACCTGGCTTGTTTATTGTGTGACACCATTTAATGGTGAAATGAAAAACAAATCAGTTCCAGTCTAGGCTAGGATGCTGGAAGGGTCATGTGGAACATGAATATTTATGAGACAAGATGGATATGGAGTAGTCTTTCCTCCCTGTACTCCTATTATTCACTGTGTAAGTTCCATGTTGTGCATGGTGTGCTCCTGTTCTACATTTTCATGTGGAAATAAAACTCCTCATAGGGAAAAAATGGTGATGGAAAAATGTCTTCTGAGTGGGATCCATGGTCCTTGGTGAAAGTCCCGTTGGGAACAGAGAAACATCTTTGTCCAGTAATTAGCGGTCATTTCCATTTTGGTAGGTGAAGGCTTTGCTTCCTCTGAAACCATTAGAACACTGGACATGGTAAGTATGGCAGAGAAGCAAGGAAAGGAACTCTGTAGGATAAATTGATCCAGGAAATCCATAGATAATATTGGAGAAAAGGCTGGACCACTGTGAGGGAAGATGTTCAACCAAAAGAGACTTATAATGGCAGTTATACTCAATTAATCCTACAATTAGTGCTTTATTCTCTCCTCACAATCTTACAGGATCATAGATCTAGAGCCAGAAGGAACCTGAAAGAATATCTAGTACTACTCCTTCATGTTATAGATGAGGTTGAATGACTTGTCCAGGGTCAGAGGGTTGTTTGTTTGCCTTCATACTCAGAGAAGCAAAATGACATCACTAGTGTGTCTAATTTTGGCTGAGCAGGCCAAACAAGCTCAGAGGGCTCTATCACACAAGTTAGCACAAAAAAAAAAAAACCTGTATGAACATTTGAGATGGAGATGTCTCTAAATTTGCACATCTTGTGTTCCTTTTGAGCTACTTCAATTTTGTTTTGCTCATAGAGCACAGAGCTTTCTTTGATGCAGTCATATGGAGAAGTAACTATCAGAAGTGATGATGGAAATCCTCTAGTGACTCCAGATGAGGAAATCCTGTTGCTCCCAGATGGTTATTTGATCCTGGAATACAATCTATATATGCTGATGAAGTAGGACCCAAAGAGGCTTCACATTGGTGTGTCCTATACCCTCAATTGCCACTTGGCCTCCCCTTTCTATATTTTCTATAACTTTATTGCTGTTTGTAAAGAAAATCTTACAATTAGTCTGCACAGAATACGAGGCAGAGATCTATTAGAGAATCTATGCACTTCCACATTTGGCATTTTTCACTAGCCTGTGGAGCAAAGCTAACAACGACTTAAGAGATAAGACTATTTCTGAGAACTGGTTTCACCTATATCAGCCTGGTGGTGGCAGGGGAGGGAAAGAATTAAAATCACAAAATATCAAAAAACAATAGTCAAAGTAGTTCTGCATGTAATTAAAAAATAAAATTTAATAACCACCCCTATTCCCTCAAAAGACAAAACAACAACAAAAGAATTGGTTTAGAGAAAAAAAATTAATGATAAATGGACATACTTCCAGGTGGCTAAACAAAAGCAATGGATTTCCTAGACACTATTTTTAGGCCTGGTCTAATTCACTACTAGATTAAATATGTACTATAGAAGTATAAATTTAGGCTTAAAGTTATAATCTATAGGAAACTGTAAGTTTTTGCATAGTGAATGCAAAGCTGGTAGGAGTAAATGACAGTGAAATGACAGTAATGAAAAGTCTGACAAATTCCAGGAGGTCAAAATCTGACAAATTCCAGGAGGTCAAAGATAGAAAGAAAGAAAAGTCTACACAAATTTTTTTTTAAATACCAAAAGAGCAGCATTTTAGTTAGCAGAAAAAAGCAAAAAACAAAAACAAAGTAGGTATCCATTGTTTTGTGAATGCATGAACAAATTATTAAATTTCTTATACAAGCAATGATGACTATGAAGAATGAAGAGAAACATGTGAGGACCTGACTATACTGATGCAAATGAAGAAAAGAGAACTATACATAATTATATACATAATGACCAAAATGAAAACAATACCAAAATGTATCAGAACTTTTATTAAATGAAATGATTGTTTTCATCACAAAGCACACATCCTTATTCTGGGAAGAGAGGTACTGAATTATAGGCATAAAATGGGTTATTTACTCAGATACATGGCTGGTTTTGATGGTGTTTTTATTAGCCTCCTCCCCCTTTTTCTTTTCTCCATATCTTTTATTTCAATTAAAGTTTTATTGATACCATTTTTAAAAAGCAGTCATTTCCTGATATTTTCCTCCGCCAACACCCCACCTTCATCTTTCCTTGTTAAAAAACAAACATACAAACAAACAATTGACCAAATTGCCTGGCAAATAAATGTTCATCTTTTGATAGCATGTCCTAATTTGCACATAGTTTCCCACCTCTACAACAATAGGATTAAGGAATACTTCTATTTCTCTTCTCAGAAGCAAAGAATGCTGATGCAGTGATTTTGTATATTTTTTCCTAGTCTGCTTTCTCTCTGCCTCAGTTTCTAAAAATATTCCTATGTTTCTCTGAATTCTTCATATTCATTATTCCTAATGATCCATTCATCTTTCATTATATTAACATGGCACAGTTTGTTTGGACTTTCCACAGTAAATGGTCACCCATTTTGTCTCCAGTTGCTACCATAAAAGGTGTTGCTATGAATATTTTGGTATACATAGGATCTTTCTGCCTTTGGCCTCCTCAGTATATGAATCCACCAAGAAGCATTTGTTAAGCAATTATTGTAAATGAGATACTGCACCAGAAAACTCTGGTAATACAAAGAAAAATATGAAATAATTCTTGTCCTTCAGGAGCTTATATTCTATTTTGAGAAATAGCATGAACTAGGTGACACAGTGGAGTACTGGACCTGTACTTATCTCCCCAAGTTCCAATCTGGCCTCAGATACTTATCAGCTATGTGGTTATGGGCAAGTTGCTTAACACCATTTGCCTCAGTTTTCCCTACAGTAAGATGAGCTGGAGATGGCAAATCACTCACAAAGACTTAGGTTCAATGGAAACGACTCACCAACAACAAAGTAAATATATCTAGAATATGTGTAAATAAGCATAAGGTTTTTTTGAGGGTAGGGATAATAGCTGAAAGAATTAGGAAAGCTCTCTTCTAGAAGGTGAGATTTGAGCTGAGTTTTGAAGGAAACAAGAGATTTAAAGAGGGATTCTTAGAGGAGGGAGGACATTTCAGGCATCAGGAACCAGTAGTTCAAAGGTAAGGAGATGAGATCACATCCTGGAGGTCTTAATCCTTTCAGTCCCCCAAACCTCACTCTATTGCCCCAATGCTCTGAGAGTTGAGTGCTTCATCTGATCTTATTTCACTTGGTCCCAATCACAGTCCATTTCTCTCCCTACTCTCCAGCGATCTTCTCACCCCACTGGTTAACCCTTTCTACCCTCCTATATTTTCACTCATAATTTACATAAATATCTGTACCAAAACACCTCTTCCCATGCCCCACACTGCCATATGTTGCCTTCTCTTTTTAGAATGTAAGCCTGTTTTCACTACTCTATCATCTGCCATTTTCTATCCTCAGTGCTTAGCACCATGCTAGGTACATAGTAAGTGCTCAATAAATGCTTTTCATTTATCCACACATTAGCCAATTTATGTAAAATATAGTGGTGTGTGTGATTAATAGCAACAAGATAATTTTGACTAGATTATGGAGTATATAAATGAGTCGTGCATAATAAAACTAGAAAAGAGTGTAGGGTCAATTCTAAGAAACTTAAATGCCCAACAAAATGATCTTATATTTGAATCTAGAGGTAGTAGTGAGCCATGGGATTTTATTGAGTAAGAAGATGACCTTATCAGACCCATGTTTTAAGAAAATTTCTTTGGTAGGTGTGTAGAAGGTAAGATTGCTGAAGGAAGAGGCTCAAAACTCAGAGACAAGTTGGAAGGCTACTGTAAGACTCTAGGAAAGAAGTGATGGGAGTCAAAACTCAATTGAATGAATAGAAAGAAGAGAATGGTTGAAAAAGATGCTATGGAGGCAGTAATAACAAACTGGATACCTTGTGGGGGAGAGAATGAGTAATTAAAAATTGTTAAGGTTTTGAATTTTGTTAACTAGAAGAATGAAAGCATCATTGACAGAAATGAGAAAGTTAGGAAGAGGGCATTTTTGGGGATAGATATTAAGTTCTATTTTGGATACATTGAGTTTTAGATGCCTATGGGGCATCCATTTTGAAATATCTACTAGGCATATGGTGTTGTAATAGTGAAGTTCCAAGGAAAGACCATGTCTGGATACATGGCTCTGTGAATTATTTGCATAGAAATGATAATTATACCCATGGAAGCTGATGAGGTCACTGAATGAGAGAGAACAGGGTCCAGGACATAGCCTTGGGATATGTCTACAATAAAGATGCATAATAATGAATAATGAACCAGCAAAGGAAAATGAAAATTTAGGAGGTGAGATTGGGAAATAACAGTGGTGTTTAAAAAATCATTTATTCATTTGAAACACTTAAAATATTAAAATATATAATTAATTCATTTTCTCCCTCCATTCTCCCCCCCATTAAAGAAGGCACAATTTGATTTAAAAGGATATATGTAAATAAAAAACTATGTCTTACTTCTATTTATTAGTTTTCTTTTTATTATAGATAACTATAATTACAAATTACATATGATGTTATACGTTATATATGATTGTAAGTTATTATTTGTTATTTTATTTATATCTTTCTCTGGAGGTAGACATATGTAAATAATTCTTCAAATAATATTTCTGTGTTACTTACATTTTCCTTTGGTTCTGCTCATTTTACTCTTCATAAATTCATGTAGTTCTTTCCAAGTTTTCCCCAAATTAACCTATTTGTTTTTTTTCTGATGGTGCTATAGTATGCATAGATCACAATAGTGATATTTTTAAAAAGTTAGCAAAACTTAAAAAAATTAGAACTTGAGATAGACGGTATACAAAGGTAAGTAGAGTCATTTGGAAAAAAATAATAATCTAAACTGTCCTCAAAGGGTGATGGAATCATTATTAGTTACCATCCCATAATGAGAGAAATTATAGCCATTATAGACTGTTCTATTTTGACATCCATCCAATGGTTTTGTTGGCTGTCAACAGAAACCAAACTTCAAACATTATCCTATCCTTGTTGGAAATGATGATGTAATCATATTGAAAAGCCACCCCCCCCCCAATCAAACAAGTCAACAGAGCTATATATGGTCTAAAGAAGAGAAGCCAAAATAACGAGAGATGGAGAGGCTGCTATAGAGGACTAGATTTGAAAATATCATGACTTCAATCTTGAAAGACAAAGACTAACTTCCAACGCCTATAGAAATAACTCAAGGCATAGAGAGAAAGACCATGCACATATCCACTATTCTAGAATTGGAAGAGACATACCTTAAAAACTTAAAGAAGGTATTTTTAGATCAAACATAAGCAAACACTGCTTTACTTAGTAGTAACTAACAAGCTAAGGCTTGTGGAATCTGCCAGGAGTGAGGATGAAAATGTAGTTTCCAAAGTGGTAAATTCATGGATAAAAGGTAAATTAAGATCTATGGAGTGGGATTAACCTGATGAAGTTGACATTTGGGGAGCCAACTTTCCCTCCTCTTTTCCTCAGTGTAGTCAATGGTGTTACCGCTAGAGATTTCATATTGAAAATGACAGATCATAGGGTCCATCTAATATAAAAACTCTTGTTTATCTAGGATTCATTCTTAACTATACTGAATTCCTAGTCTTGAGAAGTAGCATGATAGTGAATAGTGATTTTGGCTTCAGAACTTGGCAGACCTGGACTCCAGTCCTGCCTCTGGCAACTCTTTATGATTAATTGCAGAGGAGGCAACATCCTGCAGTGCCAGGGGGAGTTTCTTCATCTAGGAGTTACCTATATCAATGATAGATCTGATCCTATTCTTATCCCTATCCATATTTAGAATCTAAATCCTACAAGTGACTGGACTGACATGTCCAGAATGCATGTGCTTATAACAAATATGGTTTATTAAGCATCTACTATACACAGAGTGGCACAGCTAGCTGGTACAGTAGATAAAGTGCCAAGACTGGTGTCAGGAAGAATCTCGAATTCAAATCTAACCTCAGACACTTCCTAGCTGGGTGACCCTGTACAATTCCCTAAACCCGGATTGCCTCAGTTTCCCCATCTGTAAAATGAGTTGGAGAAGGAAATGGCAAACCAGTCCAGTATCTTTACTAAGAAAACCTCAAATGTGGTCATGAGGAGTCATACATGACTGAAAAATGACTGAACAACCAAAATATGCAGAGAACTCTATTAGGTGCTAGGAGAGGTGACAAATTGAAATAAGGCATACTCCCAGTCTTCAAGATTACAGTGTATTAAATGCTTTTTACACTTTGAAACTCTATCCAAATGCCAATTATTGTTGCTATTATTATCGGAAGACATCAAAAGAGAGTTGTTGTACATATTACATTGAAAAGCACATCCAAGTATAACATAATGAATAAAGCCTAGGACTTTGAATCAGGACATTTGTTTGGGTTTGAATATTACCTCAGATTTCTACTAGGTATTGTAACTTGTCACATCAATAAAACATCCTGGAAGACTTAATACATTTGTTAAATTCAATTCCAGGTTTCATGGATTTCATTCAATTTGACCGGCTGACAGTGGATCATTTTGGAGTGTTGGGGGTGGTGCTTTGGGGAAGTCTACTGAATATTGGCCTCTAGTGACAAGTAGTACTGATGGTCACAGTAACCATGAGCAACTGCCTTCTTGGCAAGTGATAAGTGTCTCCTAGACAACGAACTCTAACTATGCATTATAGAACATGCTGTTTGCCTCATAACATCATCATTTTATATTCCTGTCTTTCCAAAACAAAGCTAATTGAAATTCCATGAAGTTCTTATGGCTAGTTTTCTTCTCCTTTTTTTTTCCTTTTTGGATATAACCTGTGATTTCATCATTGGAAGGAGTTTCTGGAGAGAAAACTTCATTTTCTAGGGCATTGAGAAATAAAGGTCACTTGACCAGGGTTACATAATTAGTGTTAGAGGTCAAATTTGAACTCAGGTGTCCTTGTTGTTAGCCTACCACCATATCCATCATATTTCATCAGCTTTATTTAAAATTTATTCTAATGGGAAATAAAACTATCAAAAATGTTAATTAACTAAAATGTTACATGTTAAATAGAATGTTAATCTAAAAGTTCATCCTGGTAAATATCTAGAGAGGTCAGCAAGAGGAGTGAAACAGAGAAGAGCAATCATCCAAAGTCAGAGACAGTTGGCACTTAATAGATCAGAAATATGCTATAATAGAAGCAACAAAAAGTTCAAGAAAATTAAACTTTATCTCACAGAAGGTCCTTATCATAAAAATAAGGCAAAATCCCTTTGTCTTTTTTCTTGCCCCAATTCCTCACTCATGGGCTGCTTGGTGGTAAAGAGGATGAAGTCCTGGGATTGGAATTAGAAAGACCAGAGTTAAAATCCAGCCTCAGACATTTAGTGGCTTTTTGACCTTGGGCAAGACATATAATCTCTGTTTGTCTCAGTTTCCTCAAGTATAGAGTGGAATAATAATAATAGATCCTATCTTTCAAGGTTGTTGAAAGGATTAAATGTATGATTTGTAAATTTCTTAGTACAAGGCCTGGCACATGTACTATGTGCTTTATGAATGCTATTATTATTATTATAATTATTAACCTGTATCAATGCTTCTTTGGGTCCAAATATGAGTCCTTTTGGTTATATGATTTCCACTTATTTAGTAGTTAAGTAGGAAATCCTGGTGAAAATTTTTCTAAATAAGTTTGCATTCCTTCCTTTAAAGGTAGGAAGGGAAGAAGATCTAGGTACGCTGTAAGTAAAAACTGCTTAATGATTATCATGGTTGTTATTCAGTCATTATTGTTCATCTAACCTAACTAAAGATTTGTTGTTCAATTGCGCCTTTGTGAATTGCGATTCTTTGTGACCCCATTTGGGGTTTTCTTGGCAAAGATACTGGAGTGGTTTGCCATGTCCTTCTCTGGCTCATTTTACAGATGAAGAACTGAGGCAAACAGGATTAAATGACTTGCCCAATAAGTGTCTAACCTAATAATTAGAGATATCTAAAAGTGGATTGGGCTACTGTTGGAGAGTAGATTACCCTTCATTAAAAGTCTTCAGAATCTATGTAGGCAATGGAAAGTTTTACTACCACTGAAGCCACTTTTCTACTCATACAGTTCTTTTTCTCCCTCTCCCTATTCCTACATGCCCAGAACCTCTGTGGAGGGATTGAATGTTCATACTATTGGATGAGAATGGAGTCATCTACTTTATTCCTTCAGCCTGATGGCAAACCATTAGGCTTTGCCATTTGCCCTTACACTATGTCCTGAAATTTTCTAGTTACCTTACCTTCTGTACTACCTCTATGCCTTCCATACTCTTGGAGTTATCATCTAACTTACTTATAAAACATAATGACCCCTGGGCCTTGATATACTCTCCTATCTTTCCTCTCCCAAACTCACTGTACTCTCAAGATTACCAAACCTTTCCATCAATCCTAAGGTTGTACTTTTTTTTTTTCTATCTCCTCTAGTTAGAGCTCCTGGAAACTAGGATTTTTTAAAAACTTTTTCCCCAAATGGCTTAGCATAGAACTTGGCACATAGTAGTTGCTTAATAAATGCTAATAAATACTTTTTTCATTCATTCATTCATTCATTCACTCACTTACTCATTCATTCAACCTCTGACTTGAGTGGTGACCTATCCAGGTATACTGTAGAGAGATTCTTCTTCAGCTGAATGTTGGATTTGATAGCCTCTAAGAGTTTGTAATTTCATGACCAACTCTGAGATATTATGATTCTGTTCTATACTAAATATATAAGTAGTATACACATGCATTTATAGATAAAATAGACTAAATTTTTCTATAGATATTAAAAATATATTACAAAGATATCTTTGATAAATAGTACCTCTGGGTCATCATTATGAAAACTGATTTTTATTGTACTATATATAGAGTATACATACTATTAATCTGAAAAGTTTGATATTCATGTGTTTTAAATAAGATTCAATTGATTAATCATACCTTCTACAGAAAAGGTTATTGTAGCCCAAGGATTTAAAAATGGAGCATACACCACCCTCCTCATCAGGATTAGTATTATTACCATGACTTCTATCATGATTCTCACATGTTGTTATTAAGTCATATTAATTGATTATCTACTAAATGATAAGCTCTGTACATACAAAGATATACTTCCTGGGATACAATAGAGTATGGGCCAGTTTCCTGCAACTTGTGCTAATGTTGGCTTAATAGTTAAAACCAAGGAAACAGAGATCTGGTGAAGAGGCAGACTGCTAATTGATTCTGTAATCAGGATTAAGATATATTCAATAAGCATTAAATGGCCAAAATGAAGGGATCATCATTTCTGAATGGCTGTTTTCAAATAAGGTTGCAAAGTTCTTGTTTGAACCCTGCCTCACCCCTAATTTTAATACCCTATTCTAATAATTAGCTTATTTTAAGTTTGGTCAGTCAACAGCAAGAATTTAGAACTTGCAGAGGGTATTACCCAATGGCCCCCTAATATCAAAAAGGTTTCTTTGTCTTTGTCTTTTAGGAATTCATTTTAGAAAAAAATAGTTAAGCTTAGTCACAATCACTTTGTTACCAATAATAATGCTTGCTAGTATTAAAATGAATTATTGTAGAAGTGTTATTTATTTTTGGATCAATTTAATTTTATTTTTGGATATCCATGAAATTTGTGACCTTCATTAATTTTTAACACTTTAGTTCCCTTGAGTCCCAGTGCTCCAAAACTCTTGACATAATTCTTGAACTTGGGTATGTTTCTAAACTCTGACATCTGTATATCTACTGTATTGTGATAGTCTTTTACTTCCTAAGATCTTCTGACTGGTTCTGGTCCCAAAACAAGCAAATCAGCAAATGAGCCGTAACCTGTCATTGTTACTGTCTCCACGGCAGCTCCTAGGTGATTACTCTGTCCATTCTTATTGCTAACTCTGCTTCTGGATGAGAGTATTGAGTACAAAACACAACATCAGAGATAAAAGCATATCCTTCCATATTTGAATGTTTCCCTAAAATAATTCATTTATAATTATTTGAAAACTACTTACTTGTATGTATTTACATTAAGAGAAAATAAAATTTGAGCTAAGTACAAAGAAATAGTTACATAGGCAAAAATTATTTATTTTTCTCACTTCAAAACTTAAAAAATTCAATGTATCTATGATCTCATCAATGTGTGTATTCCTTCCAAGATTACGAGTGTTCACATTTTTTTTTTTGCCCTGTGGAATTCTTGGGTGTGTTTTCCTCTAATTTTTTTTAAGGACTACATCCAGCATACTGTATGTGTGGGAGGAGGGAGAAAGGGTCCCCTTTTGATACTGTTTTGTTACCATTGGAACATATGGTTATTCCTCCTTATCACTATGTGACCATGTTACCTCCTTTTTTGGTCACATATATACCTTACGATATGTTTATGTCACTTCTTTTGTGTAATTCTTCAATGGAAATATCTAGCAGCTTACTCTCACCCAACATATTTCTCTCTATGGACCTCTGAGTAAACTGAAGCTTTAATTCTTTTTAGAAGCAGAGGAAGAATGATATTATGATAAGTGTGCTATATTTGGAGGCAGAGGACTTGAGTATATAACCCAGTGCTGACATTTAGTGGTGTTGGAACCTTGAAAATTCACTTAACCTCTCTTGGTCTAATTTTTCTCATCTGTAAACTAAGGGGGTGTATTTATGTGACATCCATGATTCCTTCCCTCTTTAAATACATGAACTTGTGATTGTAATATTCCATGATTTACCACCATGCAGTAATTTCCAGAAGAATACTGATTTTAGAAAATAACTCTTTGATTACTTTTTAACTAAACTTCTAGTGTTTGTTCAGTCATGTTGTAATCTTTTTTATTCATTCATTTGTTCATTCATTCATTTTCCTTCCATCTAGGGTCAGAGTCTTTCTTGGCATTGTGCTTTCTATAGGCCTCTGAGGATCTAAACTTCTGAAAGCTCAGAAGCTTCTGGATTACTAAATGTTTCCTAAAATGTTTCTATGAAAAAAACAAAACAAAACTAGGAGAACCTGAAGCTTAATACTCTATCCTGCCTGACTCTCTTTAGGCATTAAGTTTAATTTAGGTGCTACCTACCCTAAAACTTTAGCTATATCCTTATCAATCTATCTGGAGATTGTGCAGATGATTTTCAGTCTAAAGTGGGAAGTAGAATGATTCTTTGGACTTCCAGGTAAACATGGCTGCAATCTAGACGCCACACACTTCCTCTCTCCGGCACTGAATGAAATAGACTACATCAAAGAAGCATAAAAATCACCTTTGGAGGAACAGAAGGACCCCCCAGTACCCCACAGAGGTGAAGGTACGTGGGGTTTGAACATTTCCACACTATAATAAGAAGGAGGAAAAGCTTGCACAGAAACTTGAACTGAGCCACCCTTCCCCCACCCCCCCAACTCCCCCACCAAACCAGAGTTAGCTACTGGGACAGCTCACTGGGACAGCGAGTAAGTGGGAAACATCTCTGTTTGGGGGGGCACTCCTGGGTCCTTGGGATCTGGGGACTGCCAGGAAACAACATCTCAGGGTGGTTTCATGGGAGAATCCTGCGCTGAGCACAGGGGGCCCATGGAGCTGTACTCGGGGCAGTTGCACTGAGTATCTGGGCAGAGATAAATACCAGGGATGGACCACGAGCTGATTATCTGGGCAGAGCTGAACACCTGGGCAGTTTGGCTGTGATCAGGGGCCCAGAGCTCTAAGAAAACTCAGAGGCTGGGAACAACTAGTCTGAGGCAACCTAAATTCACAGAAAACCCGCCCATATCACCCAGACCTCAGACAAAAAAGGAAAGGGGAATAAAACCACCAAAGGGATGGCTCACATGGCCCAAAATCAAGCCTCCAGGAAGAAAGGGAAAAAGGTGACTATTGAAAACTTTTATGGTGGGAGTACCCAAGGAAAAGAAGAGAATGAGGATGAAATCCAAAAAAAATCAGAACATGCCTCCCAAAAAGGAAACTATCAACAAGCTCTGGAAGATCTCAAACTGGAGATTACCCAAAAGATGGAAACCTTCTGGAAAGAAAAATGGGAGAAAGAGATCAGCAGTCTGATAGATGAGACTGCTCAATTGGAGAAAGACCTGGAAGCTTCCAATAGAAAGGCAGACAAAGCTGAAAAGCAAAACCATCCCTAACGACCAGAATTAAGCAACTCGAAGAAAGTGAGATCATAAAACAGCAAGAGTCAATAAAGTAAAGCCAAAAAATTAATGAATTAGAAGAAAACATAAAATATCTCACTGAAAAGGTCACAGACTTGGAAAACAGAGGAAGAAGAGACAACCTCCGAATTATTGGTCTCCCAGAAAAACCAGAGATAAACAATAATCTTAATGTTATTCTACAGGAGATTATAGAAGAAAATTGCCCACACGTTCTGGAGCAAGGAGGCAAAATAGAAATAGAAAGGGTTCATAGAACACCCTCTATACTAAATCCCCAAAAGATAACCCCCAGGAATGTAATTGCCAAATTCGAGAGCTTCCAAGAAAAGGAGAAAATCCTACAAGAAGCCAAGAAGAGGAGGGAGTATAAAAATGGAGGGAAGGAGAGCGGGGAGGGCAAGGGAGCACAAAAAGGGAGGGACTAGAAAGGGAAGCATATCAAGGGAGGGGACAAGGGGGACTGGCCCAAAGTAAATCACTGGTTCAAAAGGATAAAGCTAAAGAAGAAAGGTCAGAACTAGGGGAAGATATCAAAATGCCAGCGAATCCACAAGTGACAATCATAACTTTGAACGTGAATGGGATGAACTCACCCATAAAACATAGATGAATAGCAGAATGGATTACAATCCAAAACCCTACCATATGTTGTCTTCAAGAAACACACATGAGGTGGGTAGACACTCACACGGTCAGAATTAAAGGTTGGAGTAAGACCTTTTGGGCCTCAACTGATAGAAAGAAG
Source organism: Monodelphis domestica (assembly GCF_027887165.1). Lineage (NCBI taxonomy): Eukaryota > Metazoa > Chordata > Mammalia > Didelphimorphia > Didelphidae > Monodelphis > Monodelphis domestica. Next base: position 212,318,927 of record NC_077234.1, read on the forward strand.
GCAGGAGTTGCAATCATGATATCTGACAAAGCCAAAGGAAAAATAGACCTGATCAAAAGGGATAGGGAAGGTGAATATATTCTGTTAAAAGGGAGTATAGACAATGAGGAAATATCACTAATCAACATGTATGCTCCTAATGGTATAGCATTCAAATTTTTAATGGAGAAACTAGGAGAATTGAAGGAGGAAATAGACAGTAAAGCCATATTAGTGGGAGACTTGAACCAACCATCAATCAACCAACTATCAAATTTAGATAAATCAAACAAAAAAATAAACAAGAAAGAGGTAAAAGAAGTGAATGAGATCTTAGAAAAATTAGAGTTAATAGACATATAGAGAAAAATAAATAGGGAAAAAAGGAATACACCTTCTTTTTAGCACCACATGGCACATTCACAAAAATAGATCATATACTAGGTCACAGAAACATGGCACTCAAATGCAGAAAAGCAGAAATAATAAATGCAGCCTTTTCAGATCACAAGTCAATAAAAATAATGATCAGTAATGGTACATAGAAAACCAAATCAAAAATTAATTGGAAATTAAATAATATGATACTCCAAAATTGGTTAGTTAGAGAAGAAATCATAGAAACAATTAATAATTTCGTTGAGGAAAATGACACGGCGAGACATCCTTTCAAACCTTATGGGATGCAGCTAAGGCAGTACTTAGAGGATAATTCATATCCCTGAGTGAATATATTAACAAATTAGGGAGGGCAGAGATCAAGGAATTGGAAATGCAAATCAAAAAACTTGAGAACGAACAAATTAAAACCCCCCAGAAGAAAACCGAACTAGAGATCCTAAAAATTAAGGGAGAAATTAATAAAATCGAAAGTGATAGAACTATTGAGCTAGTAAACAAGACTAGAAGCTGGTACTTTGAAAAAACAGACAAAATAGACAAAGTACTTGTCAATCTAATTAAAAAAAGGAAAGAAGAAAGGCAAATTAACAGCATCAAGGACGAAAAGGGGGATCTCACCTCCAATGAAGAAGAAATTAAGGCAATCATTAAAAACTACTTTGCCAAATTATATGGCAATAAATATAACAATCTAGGTGATATGGATGAATATTTACAAAAATATAAATTGCCTAGACTAACAGAAGAAGAAATAGATTTCTTAAATAATCCCATATCAGAAAAAGAAATCCAACAGGCCATCAAAGAACTTCCTAAGAAAAAATCCCTAGGGCCTGATGGATTCACCAGTGAATTCTATCAAACATTCAAAGAACAGCTAACTCCAATACTATACAAACTATTTGACATAATAAGGAAAGAGGGAGTTCTACCAAATTCCTTTTGTGACACAAACATGGTACTAATTCCAAAGCCAGGCAGGCCAAAAACAGAGAAAGAAAATTATAGACCAATCTCCCTAATGGATATAGATGCAAAAATCTTAAATAGGATACTAGCAAAAAGACTCCAGCAAGTGATCAGAAGAATCATTCACCGTGATTAAGTAGGATTCATACCAGGGATGCAGGGCTGGTTCAATATTAGGAAAACCATCCACATAATTGACCACATCAACAAGCAAGCCAACAAAAATCACATGATTATTTCAATAGATGCAGAAAAAGCCTTTGATAAAATACAACACCCGTTCCTATTAAAAACACTGGAAAGCATAGGAATAGAAGGGCTGTTCCTAAAAATAATAAACAGTATATATCTAAAACCATCAAGTAATATCATCTGCAATGGTTATAAACTAAATCCATTCCCATTAAGATCAGGAGTGAAACAAGGATGCCCATTATCACCTCTATTATTTGACATTGTATTATAAACACTAGCAGTAGCAATTAGAGAAGAAAAAGAAATTGAAGGTATTAAAATAGGCAAGGAGGAGACCAAATTATCACTCTTTGCAGATGACATGATGGTCTACTTAAAGAATCCTAGAGATTCAACCAAAAATCTAATCGAAATAATCAACAACTTTAGCAAAGTTGCAGGATACAAAATAAACCCACATAAGTCATCAGCATTTCTATATAATTCCAACAAAAGGTCAGCAGCAAGAACCAGAAAGAGAAATCCCATTCAAAATCACCTTAGACAAAATAAAATACTTAGGAATCTATCTCCTGAGACAAACACAGGAAGTATATGAACACAACTACAAAACACTTTCCACACAACTAAAACTAGACTTGAGCAATTGGAAAAACATTAACTGCTCATTGGTAGGACAAGCCAATATAATAAAAATGACCATCCTACCCAACCTTATTTATCTATTTAGTGCCATACCCATGGAACTTCCAAAAATTTTTTTTTACTGATTTAGAGAAAACCATAACAAAGTTCATTTGGAAGATCAAAAGATCAAGGATATCCAGGGAAATCATGAAAAAAAATACAAAGGAAGGGGGCCTTGCAGTCCCAGATCTCAGACTATATTATAAAGCAGCGGTCACCAAAACAATTTGGTACTGGCTAAGAAGCAGAAAGGAGGATCAGTGGAATAGACTTGGGATAAGTGACCTCAGCAAGACAGTATATGACAAACCCAAAGATCCCAGCTTTTGGGACAAAAATCCACTATTTCATAAAAACTGCTGGGAAAATTGGAGGACAGCGTGGGAAAGATTAGGTTTAGATCAACACCTCACACCCTACACCAAGATAAATTCAAAATGGGTGAATGACTTGAACATAAAGAAGGAAACTATAAGAAAATTAGGCGAACACAGAATAGTACACGTCAGACCTTTGGGAAGGGAAAGACTTCAAAACCAAGCAAGACTTTGAAAGAGTTACAAAATGCAAAATAAATAATCTGGAATACATCAAATTAAAAAGTTTTTGTACAAACAAAACCAATGTAACTAAAATCAGAAGGGAAGCAACAAATTGGGAAACAATCTTCATAAAAAACCTCTGACAAAGGTTTAATTACTCAAATATACAAAGAACTAAATCAATTGTACAAAAAATCAAGCCATTCTCCAATTGATAAATGGGCAAGGGACATGAACAGGCAGTTCTCAGCCAAAGGAATCAAAACTATTAATAAGCACATGAAAAAGTGCTCTACATCTCTTATAATCAGAGAGATGCAAATCAAAACAACTCTGAGGTATCACCTCACACCTAGCAGATTGGCTAACATGACAGCTATGGAGGGGATGTGGCAAAGTAGGGACACTAATTCATTGCTGGTAGAGTTGTGAATTGATCCAACCATTCTAGAGGGCAATGTGGAACTATGCCCAAAGGCTGATAAAAGACTGTTTGCCCTTTGATCCAGCTATAGCACTGCTGGGTTTGTACCCCATAGAGATAATAAGGAAAAAAAAAGACTTGTACAAGAATATTCATAGCGGCATTCTTTGTGGTGGCAAAGAACTGGAAAACGAGGGGATGCCCATCAATTGGGGAATGGCTGAACAAATTGTGGTATATGTTGGTGATGGAATACTATTGTGCTAAAAGGAATAATAAAGTAGAGGAATTCCATGGAGACTGGAACAACCTCCAAGAAGTGATGCAAACCGAAAGGAGAAGAACCAGGAAATCATTATACACAGAGACTGATACACTGTGGTACAATCGAAGGTAATGAACTTCTCCATTAGTGTCAATGCAATGTCCCTGAACAATCTGCAGGGATCTAAAAAATACTATCCACAAGCAGAGGATAAACTGTGGGAGTAAAAGCAATGGGGAAAAGCAACTGCCTGACTACAGGGGTGGAGGTGATAGGACTAAGGAGAGACTCTAAATGAACACTCTAATGCAAATAACAACATCATGGAAATGGGTTAGAAACAGGAACACATGTGATAACCAGTGGAATCGTGAGTCGGCTATGGGAGAGGGAAAGGTGGTGGGGGAAGGGGGGAGGAAAAGAAAATGATCTTTGTTTCCAGTGAATAATGTTTGGAAATGACCAAATAAAATAAAGTTAAAAAAAAAAAAGAATGATTCTTTGAACAATCAGGAGAGGTCTAGCCCTATGCTGATTGCCAGACTGTCCTTAACTCCCTTCTGCTCTCCTTTCCACTATAGGGAAATTGGGACTAGATTTGTCATTTCCTTGGTATAGGGAGTGATTTATAGGGCACTCTCTCTACCTATGCTGGTAGTTTCTCTGCCATTTATAGTCTTAGAAAGATTTCTAGAACACTTAGAGGTTAAGAGACTTGCTCAAGGTCAAACAGCCAGTGTATAACAAGGACAAAGCTTGAAACCAGAAGCCTGAACCCTCCATTAGCTATCATATTATGCTCTTCCTCCCACTCCTCCCCATCCCCTTTTCTGAGTCTCTGTCTATATATATTCCTATATCTGAGACTCTCAGGTTTTCCATCCTATCCTTTCCTTTCCTCTCCCCTCTATTTTGGTTTTGTTTTGATTAAATCTCTGGTAGTTTATCTTGCTCTCTTAACTCTTATAGAATTCCATTGTAGAAAATATTTTGTTCATTTGAAGATTCTATTTAATCGATATTTTGTTGTATATATTATGAATTGCAACTTAAATGTATATATGATCTCATTGGGGTATGTATTATTTCCATCAGTGCAGCCTACAACCCCTCTTGTTTTGTGATTTTGTGTGTGTTCTTCATAAACTTCTATAAATTTACTATAGATAAGCCACTCAAAAATCTGGTAGCCATCCTCTTGATCTTTGAACATTCTGTGTTTGGCAGGAAAATACTGGGCTGATTTTGAAAGGCATTTAAAAATTAATTTAAAGATTCCCCTAAAAACAACAAGAAGGAAACTTGCATGAAATCTTATTTAATTTTTACCAATTAAGGAAAAAAAATAGTTTTCCTATTGCTCTGTTGTTTTGGAAATATTGAGAATACATTATAAGTCAACTATTAAGAAATCTCAGCAAAGGTATAAATTAAGGGCCCATGAAAGGTGCTTAATTTTAGAATTTCTGTAGTATTTAAGCTAAGGGGAGAATATCATCTGTCCAGAACAATTTAAAGGTGGTCTTTCAGGAAAGAAAAAATAAAATTTACTGATAGTTATTCAGTGCTTTAATACATTATGTATAATATATAATTTTAGTCTGATAACTACTGTTAGGTAAGTGTAACTGGTATTACAATTATTCCTTCTATGTTGTGGGTATTAGGGGCGTGGCACTCCAGTGATTAAGAAAATCCATGTAAAATGTTTTAGTCCTCCCTTCATGCCAGAGAAGAAATTTGAATTTCTTCTTTTTCTTTTATCCCTACAAAATTTTGTTATAAACTGATATTTTACATAAAAATTTATGGCATCTTATTGTAAATTTTGGGTTAAGTATCCATTTCTGATTTTTAAACTTTTAAAAGCATTTTTAATTTTTTTCTAGTTATCTGCAGGCTTTCATGCATCTGTCTGTAAAACTCTCCCCACATTCTCATTTAATTTCTTATGCCAACCTCTGATATATAGAAACTGCTACAGGGAAAGTCATGATGTGTAAGGGATAACCATTATCTCCATTTTGCAGCTAAGGAACCTGAAGCTTTGAGAGGCTAAATGACTTTCCCATGTCCACATAGATAACCATAGTGTCAGAGATGAGATTCAAATCTACATCTCCTTGACTCCAAATGTAGCACTTGATTGACCACACCACATTGGAAAAGGACTTGAGTGTCCTCTCAATGTTACATTGTGGTGTAAGCATCTGGGTCTGTAGGTATAGTGCAAGGTTAATTATGAAATTAAGAGTCATAGGCCATAGGATTAAGACCTAGACAAAAATCCTATTTGCTTCACAAATGTGAAAATTGAAGTTCCCAAAGGATCATAAATTTAAGAATTAGAAGAGTTCTCAATTGATCAATAATCATTTGTTAAGTGCCTACTATGTGTCAGGCATTGTCCTAAGTAATGGCTTCAGAAGTCAGTTAGGAACAATCTGAAACTATCCCCAAGAAGTTATAAAAGTATGTATATTCTTTGATCCAGAAATATCACTGTTAGTTCTGTATCCCAAAGTGATCAGAGAAAAAGGAAAAAGAACTTCTATATTTTAGACTATTTATAGCAGTTCTCTTTGTGTTGACAAAGAACCAGAAATTAAGGTGATGCCCATCAATTGGGGAATGGCTAAACAAATTGTGGCATATGATTGTGATGGAATACTACTAAGCCATAAGAAATGATGAGCAGATTAATTTTTAAAAAACCTACATGAAGTTATAGAAAAGTGAAATTAATAGAACTAATATATATACATATATATATACTGATGAATAGAAACACAAAAGGCAAAGTGTGTATATATTATATAATATGTGTGTGTGTGTGTGTTTAGATAAATATATGTCAAGTTATGCCTTCTCTGTTCCAGGGAGGGAAGGTAAGGAAGGAGATGTGTGGAAATTTTAATGTAACCAACAAACAAATCAATGAATAAAAAAAAGAAAAAATTCAATTAACCTATTCATATGGGAAATCAGTGACTTACCCAAAGACATACAGATAATAAGTTGAAGAATTGGGATTTCAGTCAGGTTCTCTGTCTTTAAAAATAGCTGTCTTGCCACTATACCATATTGACTTACCCAAGCCAGTAAGTAGCAGAACCAAAGACTTCATATGGTGTTAATTCCTGTCATGGAAATAGCAAAGAATGCACAAGCCTTCCATTTTAGGACTGTCTCACATCACAAGCACATGAATCATCGAGCATGAATATGGTAGGAATTCCCAGGGTAAATGATTTCCATCTCAATCACAGACTGCTTAAGTGTAGGCTCTAATGAAACAAATCATTATGTATTTTGTCTGTATATACAGTGACTGAACTATGCTTATTGAAAAAACAGTTTTACCTTCTGTGATGTTTTATTATTTTTAAAATGTACTGTTAACTACTTTTAAAGAGTTTATTTAACCCAAGCTTCTCTTACAGAGAAGTTCTGCCATGTTTTATTAATTTTACATCACTCAACTGTAGGACAGATGGGGAATATTGCTTTGGTACTAAAATTGCAAGTGACATTTTGTTCCAGTCTTTTAAGAAAGACTTTCCCCCCCTTTATCATTTAAAACAAGTTCTACAAGTTTTAAAAGTTCCAGTCCAAATTATTCCATTTCAGTTGTTTCCTCAGGTCTTTAAAAATTATTGAGAAATCAACTGATGGATAATGAAAATTATAGCTACATGCATGTATTATTATTTAGAATCTCTTAGTTCTCTTCTCCATTTTTAGTTTAATTATTAGTTAATTTCAATTTAAATACTTGCTTTTCCTGTTTTATTTTATCAGGCTCTTGTTCTTATATTTGAATACTTGCCACTCGAAGTCAAAATAAAATATATTTTAAATTATCTTAAAAAAAATTCATATCTAACAATGAACCCACCACCACCACCAAACTAATTTCTGACCCTCTTGAATATGCAGATTCTGGTCAGAATTCTATTCATAGTTCATGGACTGAAACTTTTCCATTCAATTCAATAAACATTTATTTATATTAGGTACCAGACATCCGAATGTTGATAGTACAGAAGAGGAATCATATGATAAAGGAAAGGATGAAGCCACTTTGACCAAGATGATAGTTTCCCCCCACCCCCACCCCTGAGTACATGGACATACCTTCAGAGTCCTAAATCTAATAATAAAAGCTCTTATAGAAACCAGACTGATTTTTTTGGGACCTGAGAATATAGGTCCCTTTAAATACCAGATTTTCAGGGAGAAGGCAGAGTCAACTAGGTAGATCTTTGGCAATGGTGGTAAAAACTCTTAGTCTTCTATTAGACCTTTCTTGTTAACCAAGGACTCTAAATTGTTTTAGCCTGAAAAATCTCTGCTTTTATCTTGGTTTATTTAAATTTAATTTCACTTATAGCATCCACTGGACATAATTTTTTGCTACCAATGGAGCTTTGCCAACCCCTAAATTTGACAAGACCCTATCAGCAAACTTGATCAACATTGCTGATAAAGTGCTGTCAAACTTTAGGGGTCAGGGGAAGCAAAACAAGCAATGAATAAACCACCACCACCACAACAGCAACAACAGCAGGCATTTATTTTAAGTTTATAAAACATTTTTAAGTTTACAAAACATTATTTTAAGTTTACAAAACACTTTACACATTATCTCATTTCATCTTCAAAACAAGCCTGTGAAGTAGTTATCCTTTCATACAAACGATAAAACTAAGCCTTATAAACTAAGTGATTTGCCCAGGGTCAATCTGAGGCAGAATTTGAACTTGTGTCTTCCTGAATTCAAGTCTCATTGTCTGATACCCCTTAGTTGTTCTTAGAAAGTTCTTAGAAAGAAAAAGTCATCAGAGAAAAAGGACAAGCTGAGAAGCTTGGTTCCCTGGAATTCATGAGAGATGAATTTCAAAGAGGAGAACACAATCAGTATTATAAATGCTGATGTTGGGTAAGAGAGAGTAAGGGTTAAAAGAGGTCTTTGGGCTGTAGTGGGAAAAGGCACTGGATTTGGAGTTGAAAGAATTAATATGTAATCTAGCTTTGCCCCTTACTTCTTATGTGTAATTGGGGAAGTTGCCCAGTCTCTACAGGGGTACAGATTTTTTCCTCAGTTTCTATTTTGTCCGACTTCTATACTGTATTTTATTTTAATTTTTCCCTCTCTCATTGTCATCTCAGATAACACTAATACCTCCACCCCAGTCCCTTCATCTAGTCCCATAAACTATAGGTATAATAAAATACACATAAACTTCCCATCCATTTCTCTCTTATAATAGACTAAAAAACCTCTAGACTTCACATATACACATATACAGCTATACACATGTTGTTATCCAGTTGTTTCAGTCATTTCTGACTCTTTGTGACCCCATTTGGGGCCACACAGTTAGTACCTGTCTACAATGCTGCCCAGCTGCCCACATATACACATATATAGAAACATACACATATACATGTAGGCACATATATAACCCATGACTCCTCTCTTCATACTTTTAATTAACCTAAGCAATGTGGCCATAGCTGCCTCTTCCTGTTTTCCACATACCCCTCAAGCTGTCCTTTTGAAACTTCTTTTCTTTTTGGAGACTATTTAATATTCATTATTCACTTGATATTCATTTAAATATTAACATGAATGTCAAATATAATTTGGGCAGCTATGTACCACAGTGGATAGAAGGCTGGACCTGATCTCAGGAAGACTCATTTACCTGTGATCAAATTTGAGCTTAGACACTTAATAGCTGTAGCCCTAGACAATTCGCTTAAGCCTGTTTGTCTCAGTTTCCTCATCTGTAAAGTGATCTGGAGAAGGAAATGGCAAACCAGTCTAGTATTTTTGCCAAGAAAACCCTAAATGAGATAAAAAAGATCTGAAATAACTAAACAATAACAAATATTAAACATTTTTATGTGCAATAAACTGCTTATTCATTTATGGATTAGAATTCTTTATTAAGTAAAATTGTACCTCATTTAAAAAGAATAATGGGAGGCTATTTTCTGAGTTTACTGGTTTATGACCTTCAATCTCACTTTTTTTGCATTTTCACACACAAATCCACCCACTGAGATTGTGGCGGTCCAAGTAGAAGCATAACACCAGTCTCATATTGTATATATCAGCCTTTGTTCTGATTACTATTTTATTCTTTGATTCTCTTTCTTGAAAAATTATTCTTCAGGAATGTTTTTGCATTTTTTTCCTATGCTATTAGACAAGAAAATGAGGAAAATGCTGTCCAATTTCACTTTGAGAAAGTCTGTGTGAACCTAGGAATCTTGATTCTGATTTTCCTATGGCATTTCCATAAGATGACACATTACACAACAAAGTCATGGCATTCTATGAAATGATTTTAACCATTTTTGTCTCAAGTTAGGCAATATATAAGATTGGTTTCAAGAGAGGAAAAGAGAGAGAGGCTTAGGGATCCATCTGCTCTCCTAGGGAAAACTCTTGTCATGACTTTCTGTCATGTGGAATACACAACTATATTTCATTGTGCACTCGAACACAGACATATACATATATAGTAATGCCTCTGGAGTCCAGCTGCTTGGACTCAAATTCAATATTAACAGGCAGAAAGTACACAGCACTGTATATAGAGAGTTGGAAGGCTTAGAAGTCATTTAATAGAAACCCTTCTTTTCCTATATAAGAAAAGTTAGGTTCAGAGAGTTTCAGTTACTTCTAATCATAGGATCACAGGTTTATAGTTTCTAGAATCTTCCCTCTATTAGGTTTCATTTGTATCTTTTATGTATCTATTCATTTACAATATTTAATTCTAATAGAATGGAAGCTCCTTGAGAGCAAAGCCTGTTACTTTTTTTTTATTCCCAGTGTCTAGCAATGACTGAAACACAGTATGCTCTTAAATAAGTGCTTATTGACTGATTGATTGAGTTGGAAGAGACATGGGAATTCATTTACTATGACTCCTTTAATTTACACATGAGGAAATTAGTGCTGAGAGATGTGCAGAGACTTCCTCAAGGTCGCAGAAGTAAGTAAGAGGCAGAGCTACGATCTGAACCTAGGTCACCTAATTCCAGATCCTTTTTCAACTCCAGAGCTGTGGCCCACAGGACAAAAATATTAACTTTTATTCTATTTATATATATTTAACTCTCTTAATATTCATGTTTCTAGCTTTCTGACACTAGTCAGACTCTGTTATTCCCAGGTAAACATAGGTACTTTAAAAATATTCTGTTATTGAGGGTACCAAAATGTTATGAAGCCAATTAAGGTTATGATGTTCTTCTATCATCAAAGCTTTCCTTTTAGTTTGCATCATTAGCATTGTTAAGAACAACTAAATCTTTATTCTGTTTGATATGTGGCCCAAGATTCACATGCTCTCATTAGGATACAATTCGGCAAATATTGCTAAAATCATGATAATAATTATAAAAACTCATTAACTTTATACATTATCTGGAGGATACCTGGAGATTACATTTCTCAAAATTCAACATATTTTTATTAATCTACAATTCTTTTTGCAAATTTTGTGAACAGCCAATTATTTTTCACTGAATAGAGTTTTCTATTATAGTTTCAAAATTTAAAATAGAGACATCATTCATATGATGCAAATGATTAAGTCAATTTCATTTGCTTATAAAATCTCACATTTTCAGTGACCACCAGACTATCATCCAATTATTTCAGGAAAACTATTCATAGGAAATATGGTTAATTCCCTTACTCTAGACATACATGTCAAATCAGCTTCTCTGAGCTAATTGTTCAGTAGTTTTGTTTCCATTGGAGTCAGCAAAAAATTAATACAATTATTCATTTATTCAACAAATATTCTCTGAATGTTTATTTTATGCACACTAGCTACAAATATCTTCTCTGATGCAAACATAATCAACCTGTCAAAATGGTGTGTTGTTCTTGCTTCAAGATTTTCTGATTTTTACTCTCTCTTTTCTTCCCTCCCTCCCTTTTCTTCATCTTTTCTTTCCCTCTTTACTTCCCCACTTTCTGTTTTCTCTTTTTCCTTTCTTTCCAGTCTTCTTCCCTTCCCTCCCCTAGCTCACCGAAGGTCAGAATTTTCAAACTCAAACTATCTCTTAGCCGAACTCTCCCCAGTGTCTGGAATTATAGGTCTATGTCACCATGCCTAGTGGTTGATGCATGTGCATTTTTATTTTCTCTTCCAATATTAAACTAGTTCTTCTGTGTCTTTGCTTTTCAATGATACTATTTTACAAATTCTGTTATAGGATAGCTTGATATTGGACTTTTCAGGGCAATATACCGAGTTTAGTTCACTACTATTAGTTTTAAATTGAGTTCTTCCTCTTCCCTCTGTTTTCTACCCTTTACTACCAGCTACTTTTATTACTATATTCATTGCTTGGATTTGTTGATCTCCTTTTCTGAGTTTATCCAGTGTATTATATTGACTTTTACCCCTTTTTTCTCACTTGCCTGTTTCTCTTTAGGGTCCATTGCTGTTAACACATCTTTCTCCTTCCTGTGGTTTTGCCCTTTTATGAATTTATTTTCTCTTCAATTCAACAAACACTTTTTAATCACCTAAAATATAAAATGACAATGACAAAAATGAAACTGTCTCTGCCTGAACTCTTGTTTTTCATCTGCAAAGGACTCATACTTGAATTGTGGGTTGTGTTACAAATATTCGTTAAGAATTCAAAATAAATTTCCCTGAAGGAATAATGTAATAAAAAGTTGTTGGGATCATAAAACTATAGATTTAGAGATGTAGACTGGATAGGTAGATGCTGTCTAAATGTCTCATTTTATTAAAAAAAAAAAGGGAACTTGAAAAAAAAAAGAAAACAGAGATGCCAAACTTAAAGGACTTGAGAAATAACAGTGACTGGATAGGACACTAGTCTTGCAATCAGAAATTCCTGGGTATAAATTCCACCTCAAAAACCTAGCTGTGTGACTTTAGGTGAGTCATTGTACTTCTTTCGGCTTTAGTTTCCTCATCTTAAAATGAGGGAATTGAATAAGATCATTTATCTCTAAGATCCCTTCTGGCCCTCAATCCTATAACATATTCTTTAGGAAATTGTAGGTGACTGAGCCTCCTGATAGTGAAAACCCCAAGTGGTATCTTTGGGCTCTGCTTGATTTTTATTTATTTTTTAATTTATCTTGCTACTACACATGATTTTGACCAAACTTCTTTTCTTTTCCTGAAATGATGAAGAAAAGAGTATAATTCCTAATGTAGCCCCTTGAGATCTATGAAGTAGGAGTCTGAATACAACCATCCAGACTCTTTTGGATGATTTTCCAGCCACTACCAATTTTGGAACATTTCTGGTAGAATTTCATAACTGACTTTACTTCGTCCAGATTGCTTGGCTGGATGGAGGAGGGAGAAAATCATATCACTGGCACAGGTACTTATCACATCATGCCCAGATTGTTGTAATAGCTGACTTGTGGGTTTGTCTTCATCATGTCTTTCCTTACTCCAGTCCACCTTCATTCAACTCTTGAAGTGGTTTTCCCGAAACACAGGTCCTATCATGTTGTACCCCAGCCCCCATCTCACCTTATAAAGTGCAATAGCTTTCTATTGCCTTCAAATCAATACAAAAGTTTTCTGTGTTTTATTCAAAGTCCTTCATGATCTAGTCTACTCCTAACTTTCCAATATTCTTACACTTTAATCCCTACCATGAACTCTTCAATCTAGTGACAATTAACTCTCGGTTATTCCACAAACAAGAGTCTCCATCTCTCTACTCTGGGCCTTCTCTTTGAATGTCTCCCATGTTTGGAATATTCTCCCTCCTCTGCTCCAAGTGTTGACTTCTTGGCTGCCTTTAAGTCTTTTCCATAACCCTATGTTCTACAGCAGTGGTTCTCAACTTCTCAATTTCTAGCAATGAGAATATTGCTTATCAGGTATTTACATTCTGAATCATAACTGTAGCAAAATTACAGTTTTGAAGTAGCCACCAAAATAAATTTTTGGTTTGGGGTCACTGCAACATGAGGAACTGTATTGTGGGGTCATAGCATTAGAAAGGTTGAGAACCACTGACAGGAAGCCTTCTCCCAATTCTCTTGATTCCAGGGTCTCCTCTCTCTAAATTATTCCTATTTGTCCTGTACAGAACTTGTTTTGTGTATATTTATTTGTGTCTCTTATTTCCCATTATATTTTAAGTTTCTTGAGGGCAGGAACTGGTTTTCAATTCTTTTTAGGAATGCATTGATCAAGCATAATTCTGAGAGATTTATGAGAAAGAATGCTGTTCACAGCTAGAGAAAGAAGTGTTGGCATAGAAATGCAGAAGAAAACATATGATTATCAGTTGATTTGAGGTTTTGGTTTTAAAAAATACTCTATTACAAAAATGAATAATATGGAAATAGGATTTGAATAACAACACATGCATAACCCATTGGATTTGCCTTTTTAGCTCTGGAATTGGGGAGGGAAGAAGGAAGGGAAACAAGAATCCATGTGAAAAAATAAAATTAAAATAAAAAAGAATAAAAAGGAAAATGTCCCTTTGAAGCTCAGGTTGCATATTTAGTTTGTATATATTAACTTATATCCACATTTTCTTCTTCAATACAATGTAAATTCCTTTAGTACAGGGACCATTTCTTTTTTCTTTCATCTTTTGTGCCTAGGTACTTCATAATTACTTGTGGATTAATCAATTGATTACTACCACTCTTGTTGCTACTATTCCTATTTTATTACCTTACTTTGAACCATCACAGGAAAGAGGTAGAAAGAAATAATTTGAGAATATATTTCATGCTAATTGAGGGAATTCCAGTCAGAAGATGGCAAAAGGTGAAGAGGAAGAAAGAGAAAGTTTAAGGAGCAGTGGTAGCAAGAGAATGAGCTTTCTCTCTTCTAAGTAGCCATTCCTCTGTAATAATAGGGATACGCCCATTATATATCTCCCATTATTCTTGCCTTCAGGGAATGCTAGAACTTCCCAGGATTTATTCACCATGCCCCCACCAAGGGATTATATGGTTAAAAGCAGAGAGATTTTATTAGTAAGTACAAACATGCCTCTTGGAAAGGAAAAGAAGTGGGTGGAGGAATCAGTTATGACAGTTCTCAGTTCACAATGTAGAAGGGTAAGTCTAGGATACATTGAGTTTTAAGGTCTAAAATATGTATACCAGAAGTCTTGAACTATTTCATCTAGATTAAAAAATTATGTATAGGATTTCTGATCAGTTTAGACATGCATGTTATGAAAATGAATCAAATAAGACAAATTCATAAAAGAAAGAGAGATCTTCAGATTCTCCTCCCTTTCCCATAAACACCATGGAGAGAGTTGCTGATATAGTGTAGAGAAGCTTAGACACCCTGGTGCCCTTGTGGGGTGGAACAAGGTGGGACTCTGCCTGGAAGGTGCTTACTAGGTACAATGTTGCTGTGGGCATTAAAAGGCAGTCATCTTTCTCACAACTTTATATTATATCTAATTATTCTTCATAGATTTTAAACTCAGTTGTTTATACCCATCAGAAAGAACACAAGTGATATTAAAATGTAAATATCACAAATTTTTAAAATTAATTTTTTTCAAGTATTTAAAATGTTTGTTTCTCTACAAAGTGGTGCTTCTTCATGGCAACATAGCATCATGGTAGCATATTAAAAATCTTGTTTTTAGTTTGTCTGAAAACATGAAGAAATACATTTTTTTCTCACCTAAATTCTTTCCAGACTTTTCCCCATAGGAAAATGTATAAAAGGTCAAGAAGAAAGGCTAAAGTCTTGGGAAATGAATGAAAGGTGGAAACCAGCTTTAACTATAATCTACTTAAGATCATTGCCTTCCCCACTTCTAGAAGTAAGGGGGCTATGGCTGACCTAGAGAAAGTACCATGTGACAGGTGAAATCTGCAATAACTAAGAAAACAAAGGTTGGAGCTTCTGAGTATATTAATGTGTTAAGCAATGCATGCCAATTGCATAAGAAATCAGAACCAGATCTCTACATCTTTGATATGTGATCCTGAATATAGGGGGTTCTGACTTTTATGCATTAAAACAATTCCCTAAAAGAAAACCATTAACCATGATACAAAAGTAGGTAATTTAATTTCTAATTGGAGGAATGAGAAGGGGCTTTTCAATTTGGGAGGAGAATAAACAGGTGGAATTTCCTGAAATCAGAAAAAGAGTTGTCCCACTCTCACAAGTATCTGTATTCAATTAAAGGAATATGAAAATAATAATTGGTTGGTCCATATGGGGCCAGTTTTCAGAAAAGACTTGCATAAGATATATATAGGTTGTATAAGATATATAACTGTGAGAAAACTCCTTGCATCAGTCTTTGGACCTGACTGGGTTTCTAGGTCTTTAGTTAAGGGTCTCTAAGCAACAGGAAGAAGTGATCTAGCTTCCGAGACCATAGAACTAAGTTCAAACAAAGGAATAACATTTTCTCATAATTTCCCTAATTGAATAAAGTTTTCTCACAAGACAGAAGTTGGAGTGTACCCATAATTGAATAGAAAGGGAATTGAACTACATTCAGTACAGTCACAAGATGAATCAGAGTGGTTTATTCAATTCCCACAATTCCTTCAAATTGATTCTTCAGAAAGGATTAAATTATTAATTATTTGGGGAGACCACTCTTTCCCATCCAAAAACCAAAACCCAAACCAAAAACAAAAACAACTTTTGGTCTTTGAGGGAGGGTTCAAAGAAAGAATTGAATAGTTCCAGTCAAAGATATTTCTTCAAAATTTTAACCCAAAATTATATTTTAATATATGTTGACCCTTCCCTTGCTTATGATTTGTCCAATTTTTACCTCAAATGATATTGGAGTAGAAAGATATCCAAGGGCATAGATATTTGGTCTATCTGGACATTTATCCCTCTAAGATAGAAATGCTTGGGAGGCAGTTGGGTAGCTCTGTGACTTGAGAGCCAGGCCTAAAGATGGGAGGTCCTAGGTTCAAATCTGAACTCAGACACCTCCCAGTTGTGTGACCCTGGGCAAGTCACTTGACCCCCATTTCCTAGCCCTTACTGCTCTTCTGCCTTAGAACCTATGTACAGTATTGATTCTAACATGGAAAGTAAGGGTTAAAAAAAAAGATAGAAATGCTTGGATTTAGAATGTTAAGTTAAAAAAATAAAACCCAAAACTATCTCTGACAGCCTAAAAATGCAGAGTACAGTATATATGTATGTTTTTATGTACACACACAGATAGATATACCTATACAAATGCCTGTGCAGAGATATGTGTATAGATATAGATATGTGTACATTAGTATTATATATACACCTTTTCAGAGGCAGCTAGATGGTGAAGTTAACAAAGGACTAGGTCTAGAGTAAGGAAGACCTGAATTCACAACTAGCCCCTGACACTAGGTATGTGCCTATAGGCAAGTGACAACTTCTGCATGGCTCAGTTTTCCAAACTGTAAAATGGGCATGATAATAACACCTACTTCCCAGGTGGTTCTGAGAATCAAATGAAATAATATTTGTAAAGTGCTTAGCATGGTGCCTGGCATATTATAGTCTTTTAATAAATATTTGGTCCTCTGTGGCCCTTCCTTTTGATCTTGTTGAAATAATCTTGGGTTCTTGAAGGCTATGCCAGTGGAATATAAGCCCTGGAATATTCTACCATATTGGAAAATTTTCAGATATGGCCTTTGTAATGGACTTAACAATGGCAGAGTTACGGGAAAGGGGCAAAAGATGCTTGAAATCACATTCTTTTTAGACCATCTGTAAATCTTAACTGACCACTGTTATTCAATATATGAGACTCATGTTCTACAACTAATAAATGCACATATTGCTGGGGGGGGAGTTGAATCATATCCATCTTCACACTTTTTAAGCCCATACCTTCTGTCTCATAATAGATACTAAGTATTGGTTCTAAGGCAGAAGAGCAATTAGGATTGTGCCCAGGGTCATTCAGATAGGAAGTGCTTGAGGTTACATTTGAACTCAGGACCTCCCAGCTTTATGTTTGGCACTCTAACTTCTGAGCCCCCTAGATGCTCTATGATCACATTCTTGATATAAATCAGGAGTCAGCAAACTACAGCTACCATTTCTTTTTGTATGGTTTGGCAGCTAAAAATATTTTTTTAATTTAAAAACACCATAAAAGTTTACATAAAATGTAAAAAAAAAATCTTAGCTCACAGATCCTATGATTAGTATCTATTGTAATCAAGGTCATGATTTTTGATGATTTGGCAGGAATTAAAAGTATAGAATTATACTGCCCTATTCTTAGGCAGATCCATAGAGTGTTTTAATTGTTGACATTGTTTTTTAAACCTGGTACCATACTAAATGCTAGTGATTTTTCTTTTTGTTTTTGTTCAAACATTTTTCAGTCCTGCCTGGCTCTTCGTGACCACATGTGGAGTTTTCTTGGCAAAGCTATTTGGCAAAAGCCAAAATGGCTTGCCATTTCTTCCTTTAGCTCATTTTATAGATAACAAAGCTGAAGCAAACGTCTAGACTAAAGTGACTTGACTACAGTCACACAGCTAGTAAGTGTCTGAGACTGGATTTGAACTTAGGAACATGAATCTTCCTGAATTCAGATCCAATAATCTATCTACTATGTCTACCTATAGTCATGTGAAAAATTGCTCTAAATCACTATCAATTAGAGAAATTAAAAGTAACTCTAAGATTCTATCTCATATCCATCAGATAGACTAAGATGACAAAAAAGAAAGTAGACAAACACACTGTTTGCACTATGAGGCACTATGCACTGAGGCACTATGAGAAAACATTGCACTTTTGCCTGGTGGATCCGTCATTTTGTAAAGTAATTTGGAATTATACCTAAAAAGTTACTAACCAGTACATGCCCAGCAGGTAAAGCAAATAGACCATTTCAATAATCTGGGCAAGAGGTGAGGAGGGTCTGAATTAAGATGGATAGAATGTAAAATAATCCAGCTTAAAAAGTGGTGGAGAAAAATGATCCATATAAATGCAGAAAGAAATGGACCAACTACATCATTAGTACTTCAAATTATATGAAGTTTTCTATGCATAACGTGAATAGGTCTTTGATCATTTTATATTTTTAGTGCTTTGAGTTTATTCTAATCTTCTGTTGTTCCTGTGGATTCTAGGTTACCACTAATCAGAATTGTGGTTCTTCTCTTAATTTCACTTTAAAAGATCTTTTTAACTTGATACAGAACAAGGTTTGATATTTACGATGGTCATATAAATAAACATCTGGCTAGAGCCTGGTGACTAATAACATTGGTATTAAAAGAATGTATAATGTCTTTTTATGAATAGTATTAGAGTCATTTATCCCTCTTAAAGAGACCCCATACTCTATGAAGTCTTCTCTCTAACCCTTAACATTGAGTGGCTCTCCCCAGTTGAAAAAAATGCATCCTGATAACCTAATATTTCGCTCCTATTTAACACAAAATAGAATTAAATAATGACGCTTCCATTTTCTCTCCTGTTTTTATTGTCCAGGTAAAGCCCCCCTGCTTCCTATCTTGCTAAATCTCTTCCTTGCCATGCATATTAAATAAATAAGTCCTCCAGTGTGCTATTGGGTCTCCTTGTCCCAGACAAACCCTGGAGGAAAGAATTCAAACTTTCACAGAAAATAAAGGGACTTCACTAGTAAAGGGAAATTCTTTGAGAAGAAAATTTCAATGCTTTACTGCCTGTTTACTATAAAAAATCCCTTTAAATTAATAATTGATATGGAAAATTTAAAAGTAGTAAGAATTTACATTTGAATACCTCTTTACTGTTTACAAAAGAATACTTGGGGAAAAAATGAATACTGGCTTGGAAATTAGGAGACCTGGTTTCTAGTTTTAGCTTTGCTAGTAACTGTATTTGTGACTTTGAACGAGTTACCACCTTCTCTGTCTTAGTTCTCTCATCTGTGAATGAAGAGTTTTGTCTAGAATTAAGTGTTTCCTAACTTTTTTTGGTCATGGACTCCTTTGACAGTCAGTGAAACCTATGAACTCCTCAGAAGAATGTTTTTAAATGCAAACATACATAGGATTACAAAGGAAATTAATTATATTGAAATACATTAATTTAAATATATACTTATTGCTCAGTTAGAATGCTAATACTTTGAAGTCTATTGGACATTGCATCTCTTTTCATTTATTGCTTATAAAATTCATCTTTTGCAGTCTAACTATGCTGAACACGATTAGAATTAAAAGTTTGAAAAGAGATATTCATAAAATCTTTAATTGAAAAAAAATCATATGTGACTCTTTGTAACATCTTTTGTAATTTTCTTGGCAGAGATACTAGAGGTGTTTGCCATTTTCTTTTCCAGATCATTTTATGTATGAGGAAACTGAGGCAAATAAGGTTAAGTGACTTACCCATGGTCATCCAGCTAGTGAGAATTGAGGTCTGATTTGAACTTAGGTTGATGAATCTTCTTGACTCCAGGCCTGGCACTCTATCCACAGAGTCACCTAGCTGCCCATGAACATACATATGGCTTACACAATACACACACACGTATACACATTTGTAGGAACATGTATAATGTATGTGTATGTGATGCTTATGTGTATAGATATGTACATACATATAATGCATATTTATGCATGTGTTTATTTCAAGGACCTCAGGTTAAGCATAATTGCTATCAATTATCTCTAAAGTTCTTAATGGAATTATTCTGAGATTCCACATAGATATTCTACATATCCATTTATCTTATCGATATTAAAAGCTTGGGAGGTGACTCATCCAAGGTCATAATTGTTAGTGTAGTAGCTTTCTGAACTGCAATCCAGTTGTCCTATAATGCATAATGCAACCGGGAAACAACTTTGCAATCAGGAATACCTGAGTTCAAATCTTGCTTCTACTACTAGCAATCTATTTGGCAAGGGATTGGTGATTAATTTATTGTGCCTTTAGGTGATTTTCTAAAATCAAAAGTTTCTGATAATTTTATTAATTCATAGGATATTTCCAAAGTAGAACTTTCCTACATGGATAAAAATCATGGGTTCTGAGTTATAAACTCAATGTAAAAATTAGATATAGCATCATTGTCCACAAAAGCTTGGAATACTTAATTATGTCTGCAATCACCTTTTTCCTTTCCTGTAACCATCCACTCTTATTTACAAAACTGGACCCTGTGGTGGACCCATTTACTCAAACATAGATGGGTCATTGAGTACATTCCAATATGGACATATATCATTTCCACGTATTTCTACTGAATTTAAATTTTACCCAGTCTTAAGATCATAGTGATGTGTATACTTTGTACATTATTGAATGGAGAAAGCAGTCCTAGGTAATGTTTTCAAACCCTGCTTGCAGGGTGGGAAAACATGTAGATTTCTAGTAGTTAGGAGACAAAGTGCATTTAATAAAACAGAATTGGTCAGGACAATTTCTTAAATGAGCATAGACCAGAGGTCTAAATGTGCATATGGATGTTGTTAATGATTCAGCCCTTGAAATGTGAGTATAGAAAGTGAAAAGAACATTCCTGTTATAAGCGAGTCACATTTGTTAAATTAAGATAACAAGTTGAGCATGGAAGAATAAAGGATCATTTTTTATGCTGTTTACACATTATCAGGTCCCAAAGGACTTCTTATTTTGCGGTCATAAATGCATTAGACACTATGCATAAACTCCTCCTGACTGGAGCAACTCTGGGGCCGACACAGATTAATTGATATCTAATGGAAAGATGCACCATGCACTTACGCATTGCTTTATCTCAAAGCATTCTTTCCCAAATGGTGGATAATAGTGTTACATGTATAGGAAATTAAAATCAAATGCACCTTTTGCCCATTGCTAGTAATACAATCCTTTTACTTTTACAAGGAAAATAGAAAGAGGTCATTTGCTCAGCCACTGATTGGTGCCGTGGTTATTTCTGTGGCTATAAGTAGTGTTCCTTTGTAATAATAGCTTATATTTTTATTGTGCTTTATGGTGTACAGGCACTTTCACATGCATTATCTCAGTTAACTCTCATAGAAGCCTTTTAAGATTCAGCAATCAGGACAAATACTGTCATCTCTACTTTGTAGGTGAGGCCACAGATCTAGAAACTGAATAAGTCACTTAAATATTTCTATATGTGAATTTGCACATCCATCCATGTATCCATACACATGCTATATGTAGTAATGTTATATTTTTCTCTAGAATATGAGATTCTTGAGGACAGGGACTCTTTCATTTTTATATGTGTGTCCCTAGAGCCTAGTACAATGCCTGGTATATAACTGGCACATAAACATCAACAAACGTTTGTGTATTGATTGATTGCCTTTGTTCAAGTGACATGGTGAGAAGTAGCATGTCACTAGTGGATGGCCGTTCAGTTGGTCTTGGACTCAGACCTACACTCAAATCCCACATCCAACACATATGGGCTGGGTAATCCTGCCCAGGATTAAGTTCTCAGTGCTCCAGGTGACTAAATTGCAAAGTAGTGGAAGATCTTCAGCAGTAGAAGGATTTCACATACTGGGAGTTTCCTAGACCTGTGAAATTATAGGAATGAATGAAAAAGAGGGAGATGGAAAATGAGAAAGAGTATTTGGGGCTTCTGATATGTGAGTCAGTGAATGGTCATAAATGCATCAGAACTTCAGCATTGAAAAAGATGTCAAATGCCAAATAATGTGAACAGTACCTGAAAATGAATCCCTCTGTAATCTCTCCAAAGCTCAGTGTTTCACAACATGCAACCACTCTATTGTGCCACACAGCTTCAGAACTGCAGAAAAAACACAGAAATGTAAACCAGTGAACATACAGATCTTCTGTGGCCTGACTGATCAAAAAAAAATTGGTGAGATGGCAGACAGGTAAAAAATGTAGGCTCCCAGGCTAAGATGGGGTTCCTGTGATAAAATTTGGCCTTAAACACTTCTTAGCTATGTGACCCTGAGAAAATCACTTAATCACATTTGCCTACCTTATGGCTCTTCTGTCTTGGAACATCATGATACCTACTATTGATTCTAAGACAAAAAGTGTAGGTTCCTTTTCACTTAGCTTTCCCCTTCTTATAGCTGGTGTTGGAGACAGCTCTGAATGTTATACTAACCCAATATGGAAGTGGGAAAACTTGTATAAATAGAGTAAACCTCATTGTGACTAGTGGCTGAAATGATTCCCCTACAAAACCTTTAAGAGACCACTATTGATGTGTTGAAAAGGAGATTCATCTCAAACTTACTTTCCCTTGCTCTACCCAGCTTTAGGGAGAATACTAAGAAACAATCAAATTGCTAAAAAATAGGAAGGAAAATTTAAAAAATAGAGAGAGAAACAAGATACTTAATTTATTCACAAACTGTCTAATAAATTATTGAATAATGAAGTTGACCATATTGGCTTATATTTAAGGAGAAAAGAAAATGATCATGTATTCATTAACCAGATTTTCCTTTTCAATTATACTGTAATACATTAAAAATACCCTTTACTTTCTGTCTTAGAATCAATAATAAATATTGATTCAAAGGTAGGAGAAAAGTAAGGAATAGCCAACTGGCACTACGTGGTTTGCCCAAGGGCACATGGCAAAGAAGTATCTGAGGTCATATTTGAACACAGGGCCTCTCCATTCTAGATTCCAAGCCTGGCTCTCTATCTACTGAGCCACCTAAGCTGCCCCTACTATATTGTAACATACTTTTTAGTAGTGTTGTCATTTTAGTTTCTTAGCATGGCCTAACCAGAAGTGGGGAATATTTCTCCAATTATTAAATAGCTTTTTTTTTTTTAACATTTGAAACACTTTCTTGTGGGCACCAGAGCAACACAGGAGCATTAAATAATGCCTTGATGGCCAAAAAGTGTGAATTCAATTTTAATAAATGCCAAATCTCCATGCTGAACTAGGGAACCATAGAACCATCTCCCAAATTGTGAACAGTTTGCACCCAAGTCCTTTGTGAGGGTGAACAAAATCTATGCCCTTCTTCTTTCTCTGATTTTCCACTCATTAAAATTCTTCTTAGAAAGATAATTTTATATTCCATTTTTGAAACAATGGTGAAAATTAATGGAATATATAGTTCTTTTTTCTTTTCCTTTGAGCAGGACAATGTAGTCATTAAAATAAAAAGAACACCAAAAATCTTCAAAAGATGAGGTCTGAGGATTGGTTTGACCAAGAAGGAGACTGGAATTGCAGAATAGGAAAACTAAGTCTAGCAACTTGCTTAGTTTGGACAAGTACACATTGTCTGTGAGGATATTCTAGGATGGAAGACACCATTCTCTCCGGGTGTGAGAGATGTTATTTTGCTAAAGAAATGAGTTTGCAAACAAGTGCCATAGAATGTGATGGAGCAGGAAAGACAGGAGAGAGCCTGATTGGAATCTTGGAGAGGGAAGGGGTTTTCTGGGAGTTGAACTGTGTGTGCGCTTGGGTTAGTTAATTAGTAAGTTAGTTAGTTGAACTGCCAGGTTGGACTCTGAGGAGACAGCCAGCTCTGAGACCTCTACTCCAGCACTTGGAAATGAAACGGACAGCCCAGCATTTCTTGTCAAACTTGAGATGTGCACAATCCTGCAACCTTGCCTGTCATGCTGAGAAGAACAAGACCAGAGAGGGAGTGGAATCATACTGCTTAGTTCACCTTCACGGGTTATCCTCTGGGGTAGACTAAACCGCTCCTAGTACCTGACCTCTCACCTACTCCAACTACTACCTAGAGACTTATTTCTTTCATGGATTTAGTTTAGGATTAGTCAGTATAGGAAAGAAACTCTAGACAGATTCACATTGGCCACAGCTTTAACCAAGGACTGACAAGAATTAACATCGATGCTTGTTTTAGTAGCTTAAGGAAACCTTACATCCCCCTTTCCTGATCCTAACCCTGTTTTACTTTATATAAACAAATTATACATCTCTGAGAAGCAGTCAGATTTTTCACACAGAACCATAAGGGGGAGAAGCAGTCATTTGGGTTTATCCTGGAGAGAGGGTTCTACCTTGACTGGGCTGACCAAAACTCCCAGGCAACTGTCATTGATCTTTCTCTCAGGTTAGCACTCTGTCTCTGGGAGAACACCTTAAACAGGCCACGTTATGGAAAACCCTAGCCAAGCACCTATACAATCTCCTGAGGTGTTTAATTCCCATTTCACAGTGTGCTTTAGTATCCCCTTTAACAGGGTATCTAGTTCATGAAGGAACTAGATATGAGGGCCCAGTCTAATCCAATAAGAGTTTGTTAGCACTGTCTATCTGTAAGGGACCCTGCCAGGTGAGGGGATGAAATCCATGAGCAAATACAGATGGGGAAAATACAAAGGAAAAATAGTAATTGTCCCCAAATGCTTACATCTGGAGAAGGATATAGGGAGAGAATTCAACAGATGTGCAGTTGAGCATGTATATATTTGAGAAGAGAGAAAACACTAATAAGTAGGGAGATGGTGAATGGTTTCTTGTAGGAGGTGGCATTTTAATTGAACTTTGAGGGAACCTAGCAATTTTAAAGAGAAAACTGAAGACAGGCATTCCATGAATGAAAAATAATTTGGCCAGAAGAATAGATGCAAAAAATGGAATCCTGGTTTCTGGGAAGAAAATTGAGTATAATTAGAATGCAGTATTAAGGGAAGAGGAGGTGAGGGCATATAGCATATATGCTAATATGCTATAAACTTGGAAAGCTAAGGAGTGTGTATTTTATCCTAGAGGCAATTGGGAACAACTAAAGGTTCTTGATCAGGAGAATGATGTAATCAAGTTTCCCCTTTTTATAAGGTGTATAGAAGCTATTTTGAGCTCTGTTCCTGGGATGCTAGATCCTGATGGGTGAGTTTTTTCCTTATCTTGTCCAGAACCAAGCCTCCACAACATTTTCTGGAAGGAAGAAAAGGAAAGAAATAAGCATTATTAAGTGCTTACTATGTGCCAGACACTGTTACACATTCTACAAATATGATCTCAAATGATCCTCACAACAATTCTCAGAAATAGGTGGGTGCCGTTATTCCCATTTTACAGTTAAGGAAACTGAAGCAGATGGAAGGTAGGTGCAACAGGGTTGCAGAGGTAGTGAGTGTTTGAGGCTATATTTTCACTTAGGTCTTTCTGATTTTAGATGTCACTAGTTGGCAGACATCTAATGGAGAGATCTCACACATCACCCTGCTGCTGGTGTCCCCACTCTACCACACCCATCCCCCATTCCTCTCTGGGTATATCTTTCTCCAGTAGAATATAAGCTCATTAAAGGCAGAAGATGGCTTGCTGGCTTATTCTTGTGTCCTTAAGCACTTAGCATGGTAAGGACACATAGTAAGAACTTAATAAATGCTCACTAAATCTCTCTCCCTCCCTTCCAAGCCTCCCCCCCCCCATCTACTATTACTCTCTCATCAATGCCTGGAAAGACTTTACAACAGATATGAGGGATGCGAGAGTTGGAGTTTAGAATTACCCTAAAGTTGGGAACCTCAATTGCCAAAAGGATTATGGTACCTCTAACCAAGTAGGAATATTTGGAAGAGCAATGAGATTAGAAAAGAAAGATAATGAATTCTGTTAAGGACATACTCAATTGGAGATATCTTAGGGACTTCTAGTTGGTGATGTTCAAAAGACATTGATGCAGAATAAAACCGAGTAGTGAAATTAGAGTTCAATCTGCATAGAGATGATAATGTAACCTGTGGAACCAAGACATTTCAGGAGCCTCAGTGCTCCTCTCTACTTGAGGATTCAGTGGTTGGGGAGGATTTAAAAGTAATGAATAGAAAAACTTTGGACAAATCGAGTTAAAATCAGAGCTGTAATCTCCCTGGAAGCTGACTGAGATTAGCAAATTCCAAAATCAGCACTGGTTGCTGCTCATATGGCTAGCAGTGTTGACATCAAAACCACAAGACCAAGGTTAATAGAAAAAGGTTAATGAACTGGGAAAAAGGAAATAGCCAGCTCATCCCAGGAGTGGCTCTAGCTCACTTATTCTTCATATTAAAGTCTAGGTTCCTCTTGACAATATGATTTATATGAAGTTTAGATAAAGGAAAATGAGAATGGATTCATTTTTTCTAATGTGTGTGGGACAAAACCTGGATATGCTGCATTATCCAAAACACCATCAGACTGAGTTCTTATAGGTTTCATAAGAGTTAGAGCTTTAAGGTACCTTAAATATCATCAGTCCAGTGATTTTTAAACTTTTTGGTCATGCAATTTTTTACAATCTTAACATTTTTTGAGGCTGCCTCAAAGAGCATTTGTTCATGTGGGTTATACTTATCAATATTTGCAATACTATAAATCAAGACCAATGAGTTTTAAATCAATTTTAAATTTAAATTCATGCTTATTAGATCAATTAAATTAAAATTTAAGCAAAATAAAATATTTATTATTATTTAAAAATAATAATCTCGTTACATGTTAACAAAAATAGCATTTTAATGAAAATAACTACATATATTTGAGAATAAGAAGAGTGACATTGCTTTATATTTGTGTGTGTATACATTATATATCTAATCTCTTTAATGTCTGGCTTAATTGAAGACAGCTGTAGTTTCATATGCTTCTGCATTCAATCTATTATGATGTGCTGTTTTAGTTCAAAATCCAGCTTCACATTAGATACATAATTGGAAAATGGAGGAGTATTTTAATAGGCAAATAGTATTATAATGTCTTAGTATTATTAAAATAAATCTGACCCTGGGGACCCTTGAAATGATCTTAGGTTCCCCCATGTGTCCAACCTTACCTTTCATCTTAGAATCAATATTATGCAGTATTACCAAGATTGAAGAGTGGTAAGGGTTAGGCAATGGGGGTTAAGAGACTTGCCCAAAAGGCACCCAGCTAGGAAGGCTCTGAGGCCAAACTTGAACCTAGCAACCCCCATATCCAGGGCTGGCTCTTTATCAAAATGCACCATCCTTTATCAAAACCCGTCCCATGTTGTGGCCCACTGAGCCACCTAGGTGCCTCACCCCCCATGGACTACTTTTCGAGAAATATTTGTGTAACCTTCCTTTTACAAATGAGGAAAGTTAAGACCACACATAGGTATAAATGATATGCCAAATATCACTCAAGTAAGAGGTACAGAACTTGAACTTATGTCTCCTGATTCCAAATCTAGTAGTTTTCTCCTCCTCAATTGTAAACTTAATTATTTATTTCTTACATTAAAATATTCAGGTAACTCCCTCCCTCCCTTTCTCCTATCAGAGAAGGCATCATTCATTAAAAACCTATTATGTATATATATATATATATATATATATATATATATATATATATATATATATATATAACAATGTCTTTCTTGTTTATATTTATCACTTCTTCCTCTGGGAGTAGATATACACTAGTCTTTCTTTAAGCACCATTTCTGTTGCTATACATAATTCTCTCTTGATTCTGTTAGTTTCACTTTTCATAATTTTGTGTAGGTCTTTTCCATTTTTTTCCCATTTGAATTAGTTTATTTAGTCAATTTAGAACATTATTCCTTGGTTAAAATAATCACATTATTTTCCTCCCTCCCCTCCACCCACTCTTCCTGCAGCTGAGCAATATCATTGGGTATTACTTGTGTCCTTGATCAGAATCTATTTCAATGTTGTTGTTTGCACTAGTATGTTCATTTAGAGTCTACAGCCTCAACCACATCCCTTTGACCCATGTATTCAAGCAGTTGTTTTTCTTTGGTGTTTTTACTCCCACAGTGTTTCCTCTGGAGGTGGATAGTGTTTTTTCTTGTAGATTCCTTCTGGTTATTTGGGGTCATTGCATTGCCACTAATGGAGAAGTCCATTACATTCGATTGTACCACAATGTATCAGTCTCTGTGAACAATGTTCTCCTGTTTGTGCTCCTCTCACTCTGCATCACTTCCTGGAGGTTGTTCCAGTCTCCATGGAATTCCTCCACTTTATTATTCCTTTGAGCGCAATAGTATTCCATCAACAACATATACCACAGTTTGTTCAGCCATTCCCCAATTGATGGGCATCCCCTCATTTTCCAATTTTTTGCCACCACAAAGAGTGCAGCTATAAATATTTTTATACCTGTCTTTTCCCTTATTATCTCTTTGGGGTACAAACCCAGCAGTGCTATGGCCAGATCAAAGGGCAGACAGTCTTTTATTGCCTTTTGGGCATAGTTCCAAATTGCCCTCCAGAATAGTTGGATCAATTCACAACTCCACCAGCAATGAATTAATGTCCTGACTTTGCCACATCCCCTCCAGCATTCATTACTTTCCTTTGCTGTCATGTTAGCCAATCTTTTGGGTGTGAGGTGATATCTCAGAGTTGTTTTGATTTGCATTTCTCTGATTATAAGAGATTTAGAACAGTTTTTATGTGCTTATTAATAGTTTTGATTTCTTTAACTGAAAATTGCCCATTCATGTCTCTTGCCCATTTATCAATTGGAGAATGGCTTGATTTTTTGTACAATTGGTTTAGCTCTTTATAAATTTGAGTAATTAGACCTTTGTCAGAGGTGTTTTTTTTTTTTAAACCCTTACCTTCCATCTTGGAGTCAATACTGTGTATTGGCTTCAAGGCAGAAGAGTGGTAAGGGCTAGGCAATGGGAGTTAAGGGACTTGCCCAGGGCCACACAGCTGGGAAGTGTCTGAGGCCAGATTTGAATCTAGGACCTCCCGTATCTAGGCCTGACTCTCAATCCACTGAGCTACCCAGCTGCCCCCATCAGAGGTTTTTTTTTGTAATGAGGGTTTTTCCCCAATTTGTTGCTTCCCTTCTAATTTTGGATGCATTAGTTTTGTTTGTACAAAAACTTTTTAATTTTATGTAATCAAAATTATTGATTTTACATTTTGTGATTTTTTCTAGTTCTTACTTGGTTTAAAGTATTTCTTTTCCCAAAGATCTGACAAGTATACTATTCTATATTCACCTAATTTGCTTATAGTTTCCTTCTTTATATTTAGGTCATTCACCCATTCTGAGTTTATCTTGGTGTAGGGTATGAGATGTTGATCTAAACCTAATCTCTCCTATATTGTCTTCCAATTTTCCTAGCAGTTTTTATCAAATAGTGGGTTTTGGTCCCCCAAACTGGAAACATAGACTGTCTTGCTGAGGTCATTTACCCCAAGTCTATTCCACTGATCCTCCTTTCTGTCTCTTAGCCAGTACCAAATTGTTTTGATAACCACTGCTTTATAGTATAGTTTGAGATCTGGGACTGCAAGTTCTCCTTCCTTTTCATTTTTTTTTTCATGATTTCCCTGGATATCCTTGATCTTTTGTTCTTCCAAATGAACTTTGTTATGGTTTTTTCTAATTCAGTAAAAAAACTTTTTTGGTAATTCAATGGGTATAGCACTAAATAAGTAAATTAATTTGGGTAGGATTGTTATCTTTATTATGTTAGCTCATCCCACCCATGAGCAATCAATGTTTATCCAATTGTTTAGATCTAGTTTTAATTATGTGGAGAATGTTTGGTAGTTGTGTTCATATAGTTCCTGTATTTGTCTCAGCAGATAGATTCCTAAGTATTTTATATTGTCTAGGGTGATTTTAAATGGAATTTCTCTTTTTTCCCCTTTTTTAAACTAACATATTTGTCTTTTCTTATGGCATAGTATTTCATCACAATCACATGCCACAACTTTCAATCATTCCCCAATTGATAAGCATCACTTCAATTTTCAATTCTTTAATATATCAGTAGAATAGAATAAACATACAATAAATCCAGTATTAAGTGTTTATCTTGAGTATTTTTTCTAACTGGATGCAAGGGGAGAATTGAATTGATTAAATGTTTATTGTTTTGGGGAAAATGTATAATCCATTTAAAGTATAGAGATTAGGATTAAGGATATTCCAATTATGATGTAATTGTGTGGTTTTAGTCAAGATATAAATCTACAAATACCTTTTTAGATAGCAGAAAAAAGAATAGAAAAATGATAACAACTCTTTATCTCCCTGGGATGCCATAGAGATAATTCCTGTCAATTATAAAAGGCACTATGAACAAATTTGACTATATAAGTGATAAAAATCAAATCCATTTTCAATAAAAATGATGTTTGAATGATAATTTCTGTATATCTCATTGATATATTATTTTGTCATTACAGACATTCCTACTGAAGTGGAACTCAATCTTTCTATAACTTAGTGACTCTCAAAGATTGGGCCACTCTCAGATTTTCCATGAACTCATCCCTCTGTGAGTAATTGGTTAGTGAGTTTCTCTCCACTCAGACTAGTCCCCCAGCTTAGACATGCAGACCATCAGTGAGACTAGGCTTAAAGTTTCTCTAGCTTGAAAGAATTTAGCAGAGTCTGTACTCTACTGACATAGCTTTTGAGAACTCAGCATGGTTTCCATGCTACAAAGAAGAATGAATGAAGAACTTTCATGGAAATAAAATGATAATAGTACAAATGTAATTTCTTCTATATTACTCGACATTGTTCTCTCTTTATTTCCTGTTAATGTATCCTATCCCTCTAAGTGAACATGATCTTATTAAGACCAGGTCAGGATTTTATCATATCTTTTTTTATCCTGCAATATACAGTGTTATGCATTTGGAATATTTTCTTCAAAAAATTTCTAAAAAATGATTTACTTTCCCTCTCAACTTTCCTTATCAAAGCAAAACAAAACTTAATAACAAATATGCATATATTCATAAGAATTTTCTTTTTTATATCTTAAGTTTTAGTCTTATTTTTATCATAGACAAAGATTTTTTTTAATTACATGTAGAAATAATTTTTGATAATTGTTTTCTGACATTTTGAAATTCAGATTCTCTCCCTTCTTCCCTCCTCACATTTCCCCAAGGTGGTAAATTGTCTGATATAGGTTGTATCAGTGATTTCATGTAATACATATTCCCCACATTTCCTGTGTTGTGATCAAAGGCATATTGCATATATAATAAATTTTTTAAAACTAAGGAAATAAAATGAAGGATGGTGTATTTTGATCTGCAATCAAATACCAAATGTGCTATAAAGTCCACTTTTAAATAATTGTAGTTGTATGTGTGTGGTTCTTCCTCTTCTCTTTCCTTCTTTCTTCTCATCATCCCCAGTGTCCATGAGTGGAACACTAGGATATCATGAGGCAACTTACTGCTGGGTAGACCTGTTCTAGGGGAGGGGACAAGGCAAGACTGAGCTTAGGTGGTAAATTCAATTTTTGTTACTTTTTGAAGTAGAAAAAATGTTTTCAGTGTCCTTTAAATTATAAATCCTTGATGAAAATCCCAAATCACTTTGCTGAATAAATGAATATAGTATCCTGTGACTGTAGTGTTGGTTTTATTTTTTCATCTGCTCTATTGTCCTGAATAAGTCTGAGTTTCATTGTCTTTTTAATCTGAACATACCAATGACATTTCCCACATAGATATTGGAATTAACCTCTTAAAAATGATACCTAAGTAATCTGGCATCTAGGTGCCTTGTAAATGTTAAATAGAATAAAATAAATATAACATATGGACTGAATCTTTTTGGTAATACACATTGACTTAAAAATTAAGGAAAACATGCTTGGCAAAGATTGTGTTGAACTTGACCAAAACCAAAATGTTTGGAAAATAGTAAAAGATGTTTTCGCCAAACCAAAAGTACCACTCAGTTTTCCCACTCTCTATATGCGTTGTTATGTATTCAATTGGTAAAATAATAGTAAATTCATTTTGGAACATGTAATTATAATAATATCCTGATTCTTACATGGATGATACCTTGGAATTTGAAATATGTTTAATGATTTATCAGTTGGAACTTTGCCATTTATCTTGGGTACCATCCACCAGTTTTATATGTGTAGTTATTTATTTATTTGAAGTCAGACCTCTTATTCATCTCCAGACTTCCATATTCTTCACATACGTTAAAATAGACTACTTACTGGAAACTGTTTCAGTGAAATAGGTAAGCCAGAACTATAGTATGGCATGATTTTTTTGACAAGCATGCTAAGACTTGTGCTTCCAAATGGCTTTCATCTCCTTTAAAATAGTCCCCTTCAGAGACTAGACACTTAATAAGGCTCCTACTATCATACAAATTAATTATGATTTTATTATTTTTGGAATGGATTTTAAAGACAATTTTGAGTCACAGGAGAAAAGTCTCCTTACATTGGGTTCTCAGTATTTTTTTTGACCAAATAAATGATAATGCACAAATTTTATCACTCACATTATAACCCAGACTTGGCTCAGAATGACTATTAAATGATGCAAAAAATAAATTCTTTCAAAAAAAGAAGAATACTTTTTTTTTAATCAGGGAAGATAACAAAAGAACATTTTGTGGATTCAGAAGAAAATTCTTTACCATTAAGTGTTGGAGGTAGCTTATATGGAATTTGAAGTCTGGCCCAGTTCTAATATTCACATACACATATTGTGAATATATAGATGTATATACATACACATATATGTATACAAAAATATATAATAACATTTAATATGTGATTATGCTTGTGCACAAATATCCATTATAACCCTTATTTTATATTTTGTTTAAATATCTGGATGTCTTACATATCTTAATTCCTACAACCCAAAATGATTTTGAAAATTAAAAAAAAACAATATATAGGGATTACTATTGACACTTTTCTTGCTTCACGAGGGTAATTATTATTATTAATATAGACAATGCACATAGCAGATATAGAATAGGTCTCAAAACTGGGAAGATCTTGCTTCCAAGTCTGCCTCTGATTGCATTATATTCTTAGAGGCTTGCCTTGAGCATAGATATCAAATGAAAGGAGATAATATTTCCAGTATGGCCAAACAAAATTAAAATGCAATTGGGTTATATTTAACAAAATAAATAAAAATGCAGCAAAACACAGATAATGGTAATATGTAATTATCTAAGCCAATATTCAGCCTACAGGGAGCCTTATGCATGCTTTAGCACTCCAGTTCTATTTGAGTTTGATATCATTGACATAGAACAAGGTTAAATGACTTGCCCAGAGTCATTCATAGTCAAAAAAAGTCAGAGGCAGATTGCAAATTATTCATGACAGTATGTCTTATAACACTTATTTAAGCCCTTTAAATAGTTCTCCTCAGGATTCACTCAACATACTGAAGGAACTTCTATATACCCTCTCCAAGAATGACAGTGAGAACTGACTTGAATATAAAATTTCAGTCCAAGAATTGATACTGAAAAACATGAATTAAAATAAGACACCAAACACAGTCATGAAGTGAAATGTGTTTCTAAAAGAGTAAGAAATAAATCCAGAAGAGAGTAATTTCAGAGACAAGCTATGCCTTAGGGGCAAAATGGTTGACCACAGGGATTACAATAGTTACTAGAAGAAATGAAACAGTAGATTTTAAAAAAAATGAAGTTTAAAATAGATTAATAATTTGGGAGGAAAAAATGCAAAGCAAAACAAATAGCAGAGCAGGAAATTTTTATTTAAGTGGTGGTTTCCTTGAAAAATAAAATGTGGCAAACAACTGAACTATTCTCTGAGTTAAAAAGAAATAAGTGAACAAAGTCAACGTATTAAAAAATAGAAGAAAGTGCAATGCTTTATACAATAAAAAAGCAAGCAAAGAAACAAGTAACCTGGAAAATAGGTTAGAAACTTTTTTAGAGCTATCAAATTTCATAAAAACCACAATCAAACAAAAACCCTAGACCCCACATTTTAAGAAATAATAAAAAAAAAAAGGGGGGCAGCTGGGTTGCTCAGTGGATAGGGAGCCAAGCCTAGAGATGGGAGGTCCTAGGTTCAAATCTGAACTCAGACACTTCCCAGTTGTGTGACCCTGGGCAAGTCACTTGACCCCCATTGCCTAGCCCTTATCACTCTTCTGCCTTGGAATCAATACATCCAAGACAGAAGGTAAGGTTTTTTTTTCTTTTTTTTTTTTAATTTTAATATTATTTTATTTGGTCGTTTTCATACATTATTCACTGGAAACAAAGATCGTTTTCTTTTCCTCCCCTTCCCCCCCCCCCCCCGCCTTTCCCTCTCCCATAGCCGACGCATGATTCCACTGGTTATCACATGTGTTCTTGACTCGAACCCATTTCCCTGTTGTTGGAGTTTGCATTATAGTGTTCATTTAGAGTCTCTCCTCAGTCTTATCTCCTCCAACCCTGTGGTCGAGCAGTTGCTTTTCAGCGGTGTTTTTACTCCCACAGTTTATCCTCTGATTGTGGGTAGTATTTTTTTTTAGATCCCTGCAGATTGTTCAGGGAAATTGCATTGATACTTATGGAGAAGTCCATCACCTTCGATTGTACCACAATGTATCAGTCTCTGTGTATAATGTTTTCCTGGTTCTGCTCCTTTCGCTCTGCATCACTTCCTGGAGGTTGTTCCAGTTCACATGGAATTCCTCCACTTTATTATTCCTTTTAGCACAATAATATTCCATCACCAACATATACCACAATTTGTTTAGCCATTCCCCAATTGAGGGGCATCCCCTCATTTTCCAATTTTTGGCCACCACAAAGAGCGCAGCTATGAATATTTTTGTACAAGTCTTTTTGTCCATTATCTCTTTGGGGTACAAGCCCAGCAGTGCTATGGCTGGATCAAAGGGCAGACAGTCTTTTATCGCCCTTTGGGCATAGTTCCAAATTGCCCTCCAGAATGGTTGGATCAATTCACAACTCCACCAGCAATGAATTAATGTCCCCACTTTGCCACATCCCCTCCAGCATTCATTACTTTGCATAGCTGTCATGTTAGCCAATCTGCTAGGTGTGAGATGATACCTCAGAGTTGTTTTGATTTGCATCTCTCTGATTATAAGAGATGTAGAGCACTTTTTCATGTGCTTATTAATAGTTTTGATTTCTTTGGCTGAGAATTGCCTGTTCATGTCCCTTGCCCATTTGTCAATTGGAGAATGGCTTGATTTTTTGTACAATTGATTTAGTTCTTTATAAATTTTAGTAATTAAACCCTTGTCAGAGGTTTTTATGAAGATTGTTTCCCAATTTGTTGCTACCCTTCTAATTTTGGTTACATTGGTTTTGTTTGTACAAAAACTTTTTAATTTGATGTAATCCAGATTATTTATTTTGCATTTTGTAATTCTTTCTAATTCTTGCTTGGTTTTGAAGTATTTCCCTTCCCAAAGGTCTGACATGTATACTATTCTGTGTTCGCCTAATTTTCTTATAGTTTCCTTCTTTATGTTCAAGTCATTCATCCATTTTGAATTTATCTTGGTGTAGGGTGTGAGGTGTTGATCTAAGCCTAATCTTTCCCACACTGTCCTCCAATTTTCCCAACAGTTTTTATGAAATAGTGGATTTTTGTCCCAAAAGCTGGGATCTTTGGGTTTGTCATATACTGTCTTGCTGAGGTTGCTTGCCCCCAGTCTATTCCACTGATCCTCCTTTCTGTCTCTTAGCCAGTACCAAATTGTTTTGATGACCGCTGCTTTATAATATAGTCTGAGATCTGGGACTGCAAGACCCCCTTCCTTTGTATTTTTTTTTCATTAATTCCCTGGGTATCCTTGATCTTTTGTTTTTCCAAATGAACTTTGTTATGTTTTTTTCTAAATCAGTAAAAAAAATTTTTGGGAGTTCCATGGGTATGGCACTAAATAGATAGATGAGTTTGGGTAGGATGGTCATTTTTATTATATTGGCTCGTCCTACCCATGAGCAGTTAATGTTTTTCCAATTGTTCAAGTCTAGTTTTAGTTGTGTGGAAAGTGTTTTGTAGTTGTGTTCATATAGATCCTGTGTTTGTCTCGGGAGATAGATTCCTAAGTATTTTATTTTGTCTTGGGTAATTTTGAATGGGATTTCTCTTTCTAGTTCTTGCTGCTGAGCTGTGTTGGAATTATATAGAAATGCTGATGACTTATGTGGGTTTATTTTGTATCCTGCAACTTTGCTAAAGTTGTTGATTATTTCAATTAGCTTTTTGGTTGAATCTCTAGGATTCTTTAAGTAGACCATCATGTCATCTGCAAAGAGTGATAATTTGGTCTCCTCCTTGCCTATTTTGATGCCTTCAATTTCTTTTTCTTCTCTAATTGCTACTGCTAGTGTTTCTAATACAATGTCAAATAATAGAGGTGATAATGGGCATCCTTGTTTCACTCCTGATCTTAATGGGAATGGATTTAGTTTATCCCCATTGCAGATGATATTAGCTGATGGTTTTAGATATATACTGTTTATTATTTTTAGGAATGACCCTTCTATTCCTATGCTTTCTAGTGTTTTTAGTAGGAATGGGTGTTGTATTTTATCAAAGGCTTTTTCTGCATCTATTGAGATAATCATGTGATTCTTGTTGGTTTGCTTGTTGATGTGGTCAATTATGTGGATAGTTTTCCTAATGTTGAACCAGCCCTGCATCCCTGGTATGAATCCTACTTGATCATGGTGGATGACCCTTCTAATCACTTGCTGGAGTCTTTTTGCTAGTATCCTATTTAAGATTTTTGCATCTATATTCATTAGGGAGATTGGCCTATAGTTTTCTTTCTCTGTTTTTGGCCTGCCTGGCTTTGGAATTAGTACCATGCTTGTGTCATAAAAGGAGTTTGGTAGGACTCCCTCTTTGCTTATTATGTCGAATAGTTTGTATAATATTGGGGTTAACTGTTCTCTGAATGTTTGATAGAATTCACTGGTGAATCCATCAGGCCCTGGGGATTTTTTCTTAGGCAGTTCTTTGATGGCTTGATGGATTTCAATTTCTGATATGGGATTATTTAAGAAAACTATTTCTTCTTCTGTTAGTCTAGGCAATTTATATTTTTGTAAATATTCATCCATATCACCTAGATTGGTAAATTTATTGCCATATAGTTGGGCAAAGTAGTTTTTAATGATTGCCTTAATTTCCTCTTCATTTGAGGTGAGATCCCCCTTTTCATCCTTGATGCTATTAATTTGCCTTTCTTCTTTCCTTTTTTTAATTAAATTAACCAGTACTTTGTCTATTTTGTCTGTTTTTTCAAAGTACCAGCTTCTAGTCTTGTTTATTAGCTCAATAGTTCTGTCACTTTCTATTTTATTAATTTCTCCCTTAATTTTTAGGATCTCTAGTATGGTTTTCTTCTGGGGGTTTTTAATTTGTTCATTCTCAAGTTTTTTGATTTGCATTTCCAATTCCTTGGTCTCTGTCCTCCCTAATTTGTTAATATATGCACTCAGGGATATGAATTTTCCTCTAAGTACTGCCTTGGCTGCATCCCATAAGGTTTGAAAGGATGTTTCGCCGTTGTCATTTTCTTCAACGAAATTGTTAATTGTTTCTATGATTTCTTCTCTAACTATCCGATTTTGGAGTATCATGTTATTTAATTTCCAATTAATTTTTGATTTGGGTCTCCATGTACCCTTGCCGATCAATATTTTAATTGCCTTGTGATCTGAAAAGGCTGCAGTTAATATTTCTGCTTTTCTGCATTTAAGTGCCATGTTTCTATGACCTAGTGTATGATCTATTTTTGTGAATGTGCCATGTGGTGCTGAAAAGAAGGTGTATTCTTTTTTGTCCCTATTTATTTTTCTCCATATGTCTATTAATTCTAATTTTTCTAAGATTTCATTCACCTCTTTTACCTCTTTCTTATTTATTTTTTGATTTGATTTATCTAAATTTGATAGTGGTTGGTTCAAGTCTCCCACTAATATGGTTTTACTGTCTAATTCCTCCTTCAATTCTCCTAGTTTTTCTATTAAAAATTTGGATGCTATACCATTTGGTGCATACATGTTGATTAGTGATATTTCCTCATTGTCTATACTTCCTTTTAGCAGAATATATTTACCTTCCCTGTCCCTTTTGATCAGGTCTATTTGTACTTTGGCTTTGTCAGATATCATGATTGCAACTCCTGCCT
The DNA here is from genome assembly GCF_027887165.1 of Monodelphis domestica. Lineage (NCBI taxonomy): Eukaryota > Metazoa > Chordata > Mammalia > Didelphimorphia > Didelphidae > Monodelphis > Monodelphis domestica. The sequence goes on from NC_077234.1 coordinate 212,357,300, forward strand.
TCTTTCTATCGGTTGAGGCCCAAAAGGTCTTACTCCAACCTTTAATTCTAACCTTGTGAGTGTCAACCCGTCTCATATGTGTTTCTTGAAGACAACATATGGTAGGGTTTTGTGTTCTAATCCAATCTGCTATTTGTCTGCGTTTTATGGGTGAGTTCATCCCATTCACGTTCAAAGTTATGATTGTTATTTGTGGATTCGCTGGCATTTTGATGTCTTCCCCTAGTTCTGACCTTTCTTCTTTAGCTTTCTCCTTTTGAACCAGTGATTTACTTTAGGTCAGTCCCCCTAGTCCCCTCCCTTGAGATGCTTCCCTTTCTAGCCCCTCCCTTTTTATGCTCCCTTCCCCTCCCCCCTCTCCTTCCCTCCCTTTTTGTGCTCCCTCCCCCCTCCCCCTCCTTAATTTTCCTTTCTTTCTTGCCCTAATGGATAAGATAGAATTCAGGATCCCACTGGATCTAGATGTTCTTCCCTCTCAGATTTGATTTCACTGAGAGTAAGGTTTAAGTACTTCCACTTCACGCTCTCTTCCTCTCCTTCTCATATGAGAGTTCTTCCCCTCCCCTTCCCATGTGTATCTTTATATGGGAAAGTTTATTCTATTGATTCCCCCCCTATTTCTTGAAGTTAATCTTAGTATTATCACGGTTCCCCCCTCCCTTTTCCTTTTTTTGCCCCAACTTTCCCCAAATCTTCTTGATTCCCCAATCTTTCCCTATGCATGTTTCTTCTAAGTACTCTTATGATGATACAATTTATGAGAGTTACACAAAACATTTTCCCCACATATTAATATATATAATTAGATGTAAATGTAGTCCTTATAGAAGAGAGTTTGACTTAAAGAGAAAGATAAGATTTATCTCCTTTTCCCTTTCTTTCATATTTACCTTTTCATGTTTCTCTTGCTTTCTGTGCTTGGATATCGAACTTTCCACAGAGCTCTGGTCTTTTCTTAGCAAATGCTTGGAAATCTTCTATTTTGCTGAATGCCCATACTTTCCCCTGGAAGTATATAGTCAGTTTTGCTGGGTAGTTGATTCTTGGTTGGAGACCCAGCTCTCTTGCCTTTCTAAATATCGTGTTCCATGCTTTGCGGTCTCTTAGTGTGTTAGCCGCTAAGTCATGTGTGATCCTTATGGGAGCCCCCTTATATCTGAAGCTCTTCTTCTTGGCTTCTTGTAGGATTTTCTCCTTTACTTGGAAGCTCTTGAATTTGGCAATTACATTCCTAGGCGTTGTCTTTTGGGGATTTAGTATAGAAGGTGTTCTATGAATCCTTTCTATTTCTATTTTGCCCCCTTGCTCCAGAACGTGGGGGCAATTTTCTTTTATAATCTCCTCTAGAATAAAATCCAATTTGTTGTTTACCTCTGGTTTTTCTGGGAGACCGATGATACGGAGATTTTCTCGTCTTCCTCTGTTCTCCAGGTCCGTGACCTTTTCAGTGAGGTATTTTCTGTTTTCTTCCAATTCATTAATTGTTTGGGTTTGCTTTATTGATTCTTGCTGTTTTATCATCTCACTTTCTTCTAGGTGCTTGATTCTGGTCATTAGGGACTGGATTTGCTTTTCAGCCTTGTCTGCCCTTGTATTGGCTGCTTCGAGTTCTTTTTCCAATTGAGCAGTCTTATCTGTCAGACAGCTGAACTCTTTCTCCCATTTTTCTTTCCAGAAGGTTTCCATCTTTTGGATAAGTTCCAGTTTGAGATCTTCCAGAGCTTGTTGATAGTTTCCATTTTGGGAGGCGTGTTCTGAATTTTTTTGGATTTCCTCTTCATTCTCCTCTTTCCCTTGGGTACTTCCACCATAAAAGTTTTCAATAGTCACTTTTTTCCCTTTCTTCCTGGAGGCTTGATTTTGGGCCATGTGAGCCATCCCTTTGGTGGTTTTATTTCCCTTTCCTTTTTGGTCTGGGGTCTGGGTTATAAGAGTGGTTTTTCTGTGAATTTAGGTTGCTTCAGACTAGTTCTTCCCAGCCTCCGAGCCCAGGTATTCAGCTCCGCCCAGATAATCCGTGCGCCTTGTTCAGCGCAGCCCGCCCGAAGTCCGCTGGCTTCTCCAGTGAAAGCGCCCTGAGACGTTTTTTCCTGGCAGTCCCCAGATCCCAAGGACCCTGGAGTGCCCCCCCAGACAGAGACGCTCCCCACTCACTCGCTGTCCCGGTGAGCACTCAGGTAGCTCACTCTGGTTTAGTGGGGGAGGTGGGGTGGGGGAAGGGCGGCTCAGTTCACTTTTCTGTGCAAGCTTTTCCTTCTTATTTTAGTGTGGAAATGTTCAAGCCCCACGTACCTTTGCCTCTGTGGGGTACTGGGGAGTCCTTCTGTTCCTCCAAAGGTGATTTTATGCTCCTTTGATGTAGTCTATTTCGTTCGGTGCTGGGGAGAGGAAACGTGCCGCGTCTAGATTGCAGCCATGATTACCCGGAAGTTCGGTAAGGTTTTTTTAAAAAAAGAAATAATAAAAAGAAAACTGTCCAGATCTAGTAAAATAAAACAAAAATAAAAAACAAAGAGGAAAGTGAAAATGGAAAAGAATCCACTTGACTCCCCTGAAAGAAATTCTAAATTCTACATATTTGGGAATGTTATAGACAAAATTCAGAGCTTTCAAGTCACAGAAAAAGTACTTCTAGACACCAGAAAGAAATAATTAAAACACCAAAGAAAGACAATAAGAATCACATGAGATTATGATGCAACTACAAAAAAGTAAAGGACATACTGGAATATGATATTTCAGAAGGCAAAAGATGAAGGATTGCAACATACAATAATTAATGCTGTAAACTTGAGTATAATAATTTTAATAGAATAGAAGACTTCAAGGATTTTTGATGAAAAGAGAAGAGCTGAATAGAAATTTTGAAATATAAAAACAGGAAGCAAGAGAAACCTAGGAAAGTAACACATTTGAACAAGTAAAAAAGACCAAAAATGACACAGTGTTTATGTTTGGGAATAGCAAGAATTGTACTTTCAGAATTCTAATGCATCTAAGGGTCAAAGCAAGAATTAATACATTAGGAAGAATTGAGGAAAAAGTAAGAAGACCTAATTATTTTGCATAAGGTAGATGTACGAAGAGAATACAGAAACGGAAGAAAAATGAATGAGATTGGAGATCTCATGAACTTCACTCTTATCTAAACCAGATAAAAGAAGATTAAGTACACCCAATAATTTGGTGTAGAAATACATTTTAAAAATCAGATACAAGCAGAGACATGGATAGGGGATAGAGATAAAAGTAGAGTTGAGGAGGGAATATTAACAAACAAAACAAACTTTAGGTTTATAAGTTTTGTCATAAACAGTGATAATGGAAGAACTAAACATAAGTGTCTGGGTTTCATGGAAAGAGGAGAGAAGTAGAAAATTATACTTTATATATTTCTGACTCGTTTTCTTCCTCTTCTACAAAAGAGGGGGGAATGATGGTGTAAAAGAGAACAAAGGAAAAACAGATCAAGGGAAATACATAATAAACTATTATAACCATGAACGTGAATGGGATGAGCTTGCCTCCAAGGAAGAAGATAGCAGAATGAATTAGATAAAAGAATACAATAATGTCATTTAGAAGAAAGGCTCTTGAAACATATTCACATCAAGTTAAAATAAAGGGAAAGGGCAGCATTCATTGTGCTTTCATTTATCTCAAAAAGCAGGGGGAAGAAAACAATCTTATACAAGAAAATAAAAATAGATATGACTAAAAAACTTAAGTAGGAAAATATTTTGCTTAGAAGTATCATAGACAACAAAATAATATCAATAGTTAACATACATGACTCAAATGATACAGAATACAAATATAAGTAAAAGTAAAATAATACACAAAGAAATAAATGATATAACTATAATGGTCAGAGGTTTCAATACAGACATAGGAAAGTCCAAAAAAGAGATAAACAAGATAGAAATTCTATTCTTTTATCTCTCTATGGGAGAATATGTTAAAAAATAAAGTGCAGTAAGAATGCAATACAACTGAGGAGAATACATAAGGGGCAAAGCATACTTTAAAATGAGTGATCTGAAAAAACCTTTAAGACCCATTATGGAGTCCTCATATAATGAGCAACTGTAAATAACTTAGCTATTTATTCTCAGAAAAACAATAACTCAAGTAAATTCTAAAGGAATTATGATAAAAATGCTATCCACCTTCAGAAGAAGAACTGATGGATTTTGAATCTAGTTTGAAGCATACCATTTTTCACTTCATTTTCTTCATTTTATGTCTTTTCCCACATCATGACTAATATGGAAATGTTTTGCAGGACATCAAATATATAATCTGTATCAAATTGCTTACCATTTAGGGTAGGGGAAGAGAGAAAAGATGGAGGGAAAGAATTTATAACTAAAATTTTTAGAAAATGAAGTTAATTTTTTTTTTTGCATGTGGTGTATGTAATTTGGAAAAATAAAAGATTGAAAGAAAAAATAAATAGATTCATCATTTTGCTAAAGCCTACAAGAGATACAAGGTATGACCACTTCAACATTAATTTTAAAATTTACTGGATACTTTATTAATATAATAATTTCTTGACTTTCTCCACTCTAAACAATTAGTAGCAATATTATTGAATTAAAACCATATATAACAAATTATTCAGCCATTCTACAGCTGATGAACATTCCTTCAATTTCCAACTCTATACCACAATGAAAATCTTTTTTCCCTTTTGTATCTCTTTGAGATGCACACTTACTATTTTTGAGTCAAAGATTATAGCTTGAAAACCCTTTGGGCACAGGTCCAAATTCTCCTCTAGTATGGTGGGATCACTTTGTTATTTTGCCAACAGTTCATTAGTGTCCCGATTTTCCCACATTCCTTGCAACAATTTTCATTTTCCCTTTTCTGTCATATTAACTAGTCTTAGAGGTTTGAGGTGATACACCAGATTTGTTTTAATTTGCATTTCTCTAATTAACAGTGATTTAGAGTGTTTTTATATGACTATAGATAATTTGATTTCATCTGATAATTGTCTGTTCATACCTTTTTGACCATTTATCATTGATGTAAAAATAGACTTGAATCCAGGACTTCAATCCCCAGAAATCCTTGCTCCACTTCTCCAGAATGCCCTCTAATCTCACTGACCCAGATGGGGTATTTAAACCTGATTGTGAATAGGCTTGGGCTCTTTTGGACTTCCGTTTTGGAGCAGACTCATCTCTTTCATGATGTGAAGTTATCTTGTCTAGGTCTCTCTGGCCTAGGCATGTGCTTTCTTATTCTATATTTTCTTTAATCCTTAACCTTTAATAAACCTCATAAAAATATAATACTCCTTGCAGAGAGAAATTAATTTCTACCTGCCTCAGTCTCCCCTAAATTTTAACTGTTACAGTGGAAAATGACATTTTTATGAATTTGATTCAGTTCTCTATATACTTAAGAAATAATAATGTTAAGAGATGCTCTTGATAAGAGAAACTTATGGTAACCCTCCTCACCTTTCCCCAGCCTTTTGCTTTCCTTTTAATATTGGTTGCATTGGTTATGTTTGTACAAGCATTTTTGAATTTAAAACAATCAAAATTATTCATTTTATATTTTTATCTCCTTAATAAGGAAAAATACTTGTACAAAAATATTGATACCACACTCTTTGTGATGCCAAAAAAATGGAAAATGAGGGGGTGTCCTTTGATTGGGGAATGGCTGAACAAATTGTGGTATCTGATGTTGATGGAATACTATTGTGCTAAAAGGAATGATGAACAGGAAAGCACTCTAGGAATTGATATAGAATGAAAGGACCAGAAACAAGAGAACCTCATACACAGAGACTGATACTTTATGGCACAATCAAATGTAATAGACTTTTCTACTAGCACCAATGTAATGATCTGGGACAATCCAAAGGAATTTATGAAAAAGAACACTATCCACATCCAGAGAAAGAACTAAGAAAAAAACAAACATATGATTGATCACATGATTTGATGGGAATAAGATTGGGGTTTTGGCATTAAAAGATCACTCTATTGCAAATATGAATAACATGGAAATAGGTTTTGAACAAAGACACATGTATAACCCAATGGAATTGCTTGTCAGCTCTGAGAGGGGGGAGGGAACAGAGGAGGGAAAAATCATAAATCATGTAACCATGGAAAATATTCTAAATAAATTATAAAAATATTATTTATGTCTTATTTGGACATAAATTATTCCCTTATTCACAGATCTGTTAAACAAACCATTACATGCTCCCTTAATTTGTTTATGGTAACATCCTTTATACTTAAGCCAGGTATTTATTTTTACCTTACCTTAGTATATGATATGAGATACTGGTTTGTGTCTACTTTTTGCCATGCTGTTTTCAAGTTTTTCCAATAGATTTTGTCAAATACTGAGTTCTTATTCCCAAAGGTTGGATCTTTGGGCTTATCAAATGCTAGAAGGTCATTACTATCATGAACCATGTGCTTAATCTATTCCACTGATGTATTATTGAATTTCTTAGCCAGTATTAGACTGTTTTAATGATTATTCTTTTATAGTACAGTTTGAAATCTACTAGTTCTAGCCCACATTCCTTCACATTTTCTGTCATTAATCCTCCTGATATTCTTGACCATTTGTTTTTCCAGATGAATTCTGTTATTGTTTTTTCTAGTCTTATAAAATAATTTTTGGTTGTTTGATTGGCATGGTACTGAAAAATTAAATTAAGTAGAATTTTTAAATTTTGACTTGGCCTATCCATGAGCAATTAATGTTTTTCCACTTTTCTTGATTTGACTTCATTTGCATGAAGTGTTTTATTATTTTGTTCATATAGTTCTTGGATTTGTCTTTTCAGGTAAATCCCCAGGTAATTTATGTTGTCTACAGTTATTTTAAAGGGATTTTCTCTTTCTACAAGATAATAAATTTCATCAAAATCCCTTAAAATGACAATAAATATGCTTATTTGAAAACTTTTCCTAAACTAAACCATAAGTTGAATTTCAATTATATCATTTTCTTTAAAATAGTTTTTTTTTAAACTTAATCATTGGCTTTATTAGTATAAGAAACCATCTTGAGAAAACTCCACAAACTAAAAAATCAGAATATGATTTTACAATTTATAGTTTTAGAAATTTGCCTGGGATACCGACAGATTCATTTTTCTAGGGTGAATATAGATAATATGTATCAGAGTCAGAACTGAAACCCAGATCTTCTTGATTTCAAGTCCAGTTATAAGACTCTGTAACTTTTTGTCTATCTTATTGACTTCTGTTGGTATAACATATTTGGTTAAAATTAGTCAACTCCTTTCCAAGCTTGTGGGCAAACATAGAGACAGGAGCAAAATGGTGACTGACGAACTTGAAATCTTACTTTATTCAAACAATATTTTTTCCTAGTATTTTATGACTTCTGTCAGTATTACAATAATCATTTCCGAATGAGCACCTACTTCTCTTTTGTAGTTATAAATAGGATTGCAATGCAATACAAATTATGCCTTTATTTCTTTTCCATTGTAGGAAAGCTTCCTTTCTCTAAGGAGCTCTGAGTACCCAATTGACATTATCTCATTAACTCCAACAAAGAGGGTGTAATGATCTTGCTTATTGGAGAAACAGAAGATGCCAATTGGAAAGATCAAGGTTAAGTAACTCACTGAAGCACACACTATGACTAAAGAAAGAAATAAAAGTCAAATCTATTGGCTACTTACCAGTATGTAGTCCATTTGAAATCATTGTACCTCATTCAGCAGAAAATCATAATACAAAGAAATTTTGAAATTGTGGCAAAAATTACTGGAGAGGATGCCATGTTCTCAAGAAAGAGAAAATGTAACTCAGGAGGGACAATATAAATATATCAGTGACCTCTATTTCCCCATCTCTTTTCCATCCCCTACTCCTTTGCCCCAGGACTTTCTCAAATATTTTAGGATAATTGGCAATATTAGCCAGGTTGCAGAGAGAGTTTAGGTGGCTCAAGTATTAGGAACATTTTAAATAGCTAATAAGGATTTAGACTTCTTAGCCACTTTAGTTTAACAATGAGAGCTCAAACCTGGATGTTTACCAAGGCTGCAATTATGAGCCAAGTGGTCCCTACATATCATCATAATTTGAAACAACATATAACAACCAGTCCCCAACCAAATAAATTGCTGTAATACAGCGTGATTATTTATTACAAGGTCAGAATAAGTGAAATAACATCTTGGTCATCAATCAGACTTGAAGTGATTCTAATAGCCCTCTCCATTAAGGGGGAAATAATGGTTACTGAAAATGGAATGTTTGCCATAATATCAACAGTGAAACATTTTCTTTTCAAATTGTGGGAAAGTAATTTTGATCGTAATGGGGCTATCATGATGGGACTATTTTAAATAATATAATTATTATCCTTAAAAGCTGGGATCACGTATACTTGCAATCCTGGGAATGAAAAATTAATTCGTTTCCCTGCTGATGGACTGTACCCACAGAAAATTCTAATGTGAAAAAAAGGAGTCTTAGAAGTATAGCCAAGGAAAACTCAGAACTGGAGCAAACATTCCAGCTAATCACTGGATTTGGGTTAAAAAATAAACAAACAAGTAAACAGCTGCATATGTTGGTGAGAGTCAGTAGTGTTCCATGCATAGTCCTGGAAATCTTGTAATTTACACTGTCTTGTATTAGCATAGTATTCACTACTATGAGTATGAGTAAGATTTGTACCTGATTGACTGCATCTGTTTCTCAGTAATAAGTACTTGGCCACTTTTACCATGCAGTATCAGTAGAAATAACTTGACCTAGAGTGTATCAGAACAAAGATAAATTTTAGTTAGCATTTAAGCTCCACTCATTGAAGACCTTGTGAAGAGTGAATCAAAATCTCTTTGTCTATCCATCAGTAACTTTTAAGTTAATCAAAAACTTAAGTACCCCTATTTAGTACCTTACCTTTCACTAAGTATTAGAGTTCACAAGTCACTTGCTAGAGTGGGTGACAACTCCAGAGGCCACTGCTCACTCCCTGGGCATTGTGAGGCAAATTGAAAGACTACAATTTGTTCCCATAAAGTGGGGGAGCAACAGGAAATGACATTGAGGAAACTGCTTTAAAAAGGTCAGCTTGAGGATTCAGTGATGCTCTCTACATTGGTGAGCTATGCTGGAGGAGTAGACTCCCTGGATCCTGCACAGACTTGTGGTGGTTAGTGGAGTGATTTCTTCCTTGGTTCTTCACTAAGGAGACTCTCTCTGTTCGTTGGCATGTAGATGGGACACTCCTTTCAGAGTGAGTTCTGGTGAGATTCTTGGCGGTCTGCCTCATATACACTGAAGGTTTTCGGTGGATTCTTCAGCTTCTCCAGGTTCTTCAGATTTTGACTTCCTAATTAGTACTTTGGATTCTGGTGAGATTTGCTTTTGGATTTACATTTGCAGTCTGAAGATATTAGGATTAAATTTAGGGTATTTGTAGTTGGGCTGTACTTCCTGTCTCTTTATCTACATTTTCCACTTTCACTCTTTCAACCTCTTTGTATATAAAGCTGCTAAAAGTCATTTTGACTTAAGCTGTAATATTTTAAAATCCATGACCACAATACTACTTTAGAACTTTCGATTAGTATAAAAATCTAAATTAAATTCTTACAACCTCAAATGTGGATAGAGGAACCACTATTATGGGATAGGGTACCAAACTGGGGAATCTAAAATTGGTCATGATAAAAATGGCCATTTCTCTTAACTGTTGATAGTTTCCCTTATAAACTATTTTGATAGGTAATAATGTCAAGAGAATTAGTAGGAGTATAATGGTAAAACTAGGATGCTAGTTGCATCTCCTCTGCAAATTGATTGTATGACCCCAGGCAAGTCATTTTGCCAAGAAGAATTGTTCAACTCATTTCTAGGGGGAGAAATATAGAGAGAAATAATTTGAGTCTGAGATAGGGAAAATATATGACTGTGTTACTCAAAGAAAAGAATAGAACCACTATATGGAAACTCCATGCCCCAGTTCATTGTGTCTTTCATTTTTTAAGGAGACACATTGGCATAGAGAAAACTTGAATGATTTCTGTAAGCTTATGGAGTCAGCCAATAGCAAGGCCAAAGTGAAACTAAGCAAGTCTTCTTCATATTTTAAAAACGTGGAATGATCTTATTGGAATATTCTATTTAGGAATCTGGAATAACTCAGATCTGTCTTGTTGGGGGGGCAAGGTTGGGTAGTAGATCAGGAAATATTCCCCAAACAACAATGCTTCCACTACAACTGCTGACTGTTCAGTTTGATGTATACATACCAGGTAGTTATTGATGATTTGTCTTTGCATTCTTTTAACTTTTTAAAGCATTTTCACATGTCTCATTTTATAAGATCATAGGCTCATAAATCTATAGAGTTTATCTTAGATTCTTAGATAATGCTGTCAGGTAAGCATTATAGTATGGTTATTCCTTTTTTTACAGATGAATCCAACCCAATCCAACAAGCATTTATACCTTCTTCTATGAACAACATTTTGTAC